>NC_056730.1:853316271-853588771 GCF_019279795.1 Protopterus annectens
CACACTGCCATTATTTATTACACAGCCGCTGGGTCTCATCACAGATTCAAAACATCTAATTCAATTAGCAAATTTTATTATGAGACTACTTCAGTGGATCTACAGAGTTCAATGTTCCCAACTTGAGGTGTCAGCAACTCAAGAGAACTAGATTGTCAAGAACATGCCATGCTCCCTACAATGGTGGCTACATATCCTCCATCTGACCAGGGGTTAATCTTTACTCCCCCCTTCCCCTCAGTCTTGGTCATCGTAGACAGTCTTCTAGGGATGTGAAGGGCACATAATTCAATGGATGTGGACTAAGCAAGATGCCAATTTATTTATCAAAAAACAAGGAGAAACAAGGTTTGACTCATTCTGTTAGAAGGCCATGAGAGTTTGGGAAATTCTCTCAAGGCCTTTTCTTATTGTAATGCTCATCCCCAGTCAGATGAACTACCTTGTGGAAAAGCTCACCAGGTGCATCTTAATGCCTCACAAGTGGTGTCTGAAACCTTAAGCAGCACAGATGTTATTCCACTGCTAAGGGCAGCCTTGCTGTAATCTCTTTACATCCCTACCCAACCAAACACAAAGTGTAGCAACTTCTTTTCTATCCTTCCACAAGGACAGACACCAAGGGGTGCTCTACTTCACGAATTGCATTTGGGTTTCTCTACGCCTTTCCACCTCTATTCTTCATGATGAAATCTCTTCAAAAAGCCAGTATGTGGATTGCCACATTTACCCATATAGCCCATACTTTTGGCCTCAACAAGTGTGATTCCCCCTGATATGAAGCCACATCAGTTGAGTTTCCTCTAGTTTTAGATCCTCTTCTAGAAATACCATCCCACCCATCCGGCAAGCATTATCTGGATGAGTGCCCCCTCACATTAACTGCAAGGTTTCTCTAGTTTCACTTGTAGCCATGAACCCATATTACTCTTCTAGAGTGGTCCACATTCTTACCACATCTCAGTTCTACTCTCTAAAAACTTACTATCCCCCCCAAACCTGACAGTAAAACTGGCCTGAAGTTCCTCCCTTTTTGCTCCTAGTTCAATCAGAAAAGTTTCCAATTTCCAAGCAAGTTGTTGTCCTTCTTACTTACTATTCTGTAAGTACTAAATTTATCTACTTATAACTCTATTCCTTTATACCAAAGGTAATTTCAGAAATAATTAACTAATCAAATTCTGAAGCTACTTTTGGAATGCATCTGTAGACTTAGTATAACAAACAAAATATAGTGTAAAAGACACCTGCATAGCAAGAGTTTTGTGACTTTGTGCCCTGTATTTTGAGGTGCAAATAAGCAAACGGTCATCTTTTTTTTTGAGTCATTGGTCCTTTCTAAATAAAACTTCAGTTGTCTGTGAACATCCAAGCAATGTAAAATGCATTATTCCCTGTTGGAATAGTGCGACAAACTATGCTCTGGGCATACACTGGATTTTTCCCATGCTGAAGAAAATGTATGTACTCACACTTTACCAAAGACAAACAGAACTCAATCTAGAACCTTGCAATATCCAGTACTCATGAAGGCCTACTGGTTGAGTCCCTATAAATACATACGCTGTAGCTCTGAAACCATCGGGTCTTTTGTAGTACAATTGTCCAAGTAACAAAATGCACTTACTTTGTGCTTTTAGATGCAAAGATAAAAAATAGGTACCACTGTCAGATATGGATAAATCTGTTGCAACTGAGATCTGACTTTCAGCTTGTGCCATTCTAATGGATGAAAAATCACAAAGTGTACGTTGTTCAACCATAATAATAAAATACTTCAGAAAGCCAAAACATGGGTTTTCTCTTTCTTCCGTTCTTGAAATATTTAAAAAGATACACTCTTTACCAAATCAAATACATCTGCACTACTTATCGAAAACTGTAGCAGCTGGTTGGAGGTGGCATTCCTAACCAATTAAGGAGTAGTCAATCACAGATCAAATGATACAGTACAAACATACCTTTTATCAAGGACTCTCACTGATGAGTGCTTGGCTGGGTTATATTCCAAACAGGAATCACAAGACTATAATGAGATGAAAACCTACATCAGTGCAGAACTCAGGCAACAGAATCCTTAAGTACTGGCTAGCCAAACACAATCCAACTCCCACAGTTACAGCCAAAACAATAATTTTTAGTAAATGTAGGCTTCAAAGATCAACTGACTATGGGACATACATTTGCATTACTAATTATTAAGCTTTATAGTTTTCTTGAATCAAACACAGGAAGCAGCCATTTTAGTGGCATGACCTTTGCCCACAGTACTTGGCAATGGTGGTTAGCCTCCTGACAGCAAAAACAATATAGTTGACAATCCAATAGAAAATCATCAATATGGCAACCATGAGTTCTTTACTCTTTAGTAACTGGTACATCATCTTAAATTTATGCATCTCTTTCAGGACACTTGGCCATTTACTGTTCATAAACTCATGCGTTAATGGGTAAAATGTCTTGATACCTTGGGTCAAAAACTTTTGACTTTGGTCGAAAAGGCTGAATCAGCGTAAGCTCAAGTTGCACTGGGAACATCTTTAACATCAGAATTTTTCATAGGAGATATAAATCTAGAACACCTCAGGCTGCTTTCACCAAAGAAATTCAACCAAACTTTTCTAACATAATGTAACAAGTCCTCAAGCCCAACATAAGAGGTTTCTCAAAAGCTCAAGGGCCTTTCCAGAGGAGAAGTTATCCAAAAGTGAGCCAACTGTGGATCCATTATCCTCCTCCATTTCAGATGTAACAGTCTCAGGATCCTTTGGCTCCTCCCAGGGATCCATTTGTGAGGCTTTCCTATACCCCCCTCCATATCTATACAAGTCTGTGAAAATAAATATGTGAATGACCAGAGCTGGGCATCAGAGAATACTAACTGATAATGAAATGTATCCCGACCAGGAGCACCACATATGGGGAGAAGGCTGTGCAGGGGCATTGCATGACCTTCACACCAAATACCTTATGGATGTAATTCAGCACCATTAACTCAAGCTCCCACTAGATGTCATGTATTTGCTTGATGTCTGTTCCTGACATGAAAGCGCTGATATGAGGAAACCTGACTGACCATCCTTGACTAAGACTGCTGGTGCAAATAAATCTGATGGGCAATCACAGGAGAAGCATCATTAAACTAGAGTACTGCCAGTCTGTAACATACTCACTCAAGGGACTGCTACCTGAAATCAAACTGGTCAGCCCTATTATCCAGCTAATCAACTCGAAGTAGACGAAGCAAGAATCTAGGAATACACCTTCAAAGGTTGGAACAGAAGGCATACCACCTACAGACCCCTCCCCCCAACTTCTGTCAAGATGAAGACATAGACTGGGCTTCTGCCTTCAGTAGACAAGGATGAGCTCAGTACCAACAGAGTCCAGGGGACTGATTGACTACCAGACTTGTTTCTATACCTTAACCTACACTCCGAGTGCTTCGCTAGTGACAATGCCTTAAGTTGAGCCATGGGCTGTATGAAGCACCCTCCCCCAATGGTCCTTGTTTAAGAGCTCTCCACAACCATCATCTTTCTAGATGTGAATTCAGTCAAAAGCTTCTCCCTTTTCACCTTCAAGTGGCAGAATTATATCCTCTGGCACATGAAGCATTTATCAATGCTATGCTGCAACTTGAGAGAGAGCAAACACAATACCATTTTGGGTTATGATAATACTAGCCACACACACATTTAATGTGGTGTTAGGCGAGCCATCATTTACCAACACCAGCAAAGATAATGACTTCAACTGTGCACACAGCAAAAAGAATGAGTGCATCTAGGAAATGACTGATGGGTAACAGGAAGTTCCCCCACAGCATGCATCAGCATGGATGTGAGGATATTCTCAAATGCAGGATTTTATGCCAACTCTGGTGGTGTAGGATAGGGCCATGACTGTGGCCCAGGAGACCAGAATTGGATTAACAACTCAGATGCCTGACAGAGCTGGCCAGGGAGTATCTTATCCATCATGGGGTGGGGTTGGATGCTGTGGCTCACCACTTAGTTAACACCTGGAAGAAGCACTAAATATTATGCAGGTGGAACACGAGCCTAAGAGCATGTGCACATAACAGAGTCAGGTTGGGAGGGTGGCCTAATGGTTAAGGTGTTTGCCTTACAAACACAAGGTACAGGGTTTGAATCTCACATGGGATAACTGGCTACGCTTAAAATGTCTCGCAAGGGCAGTAAGCCTAGTAATAACCTATGAACCTATAAGTATGTGGAGGCATGCCTCCTGTGACAGGCAGCACACAGCATGGAAAGCAACTATGAGAGAGATGGGTGCTTCACTAGGAGAGAAGTATGCCAAAATGAAGGATCAGCAAGTGGGCCTGATCTCTACCACTTGACTCTTGCCACTGGTTGATGAATGGGATAAGTGGGCTACCCAGTCATGAACAAATGGGTTGCAGGGTTCTTGCCTAGTTCAGAAAAGTCTCTCTCTCTCCATCTTTTCACACAACAAATGGACTGAATGCACGTAGAGGAATCAGTGAGCTGGGAAATAAATGACGGGTCTGACAAAAAAAACTGCCAAATTTATGTTGTGGTGAAGACAAACCTGATGACCATCAAGGACAGTACACACCTTTAGATCAACAGTGTTAAACTTACTGCATGTATACATAGTGCTCTCCTAGAATATACCCCTTCAGAAAGATGTTAGCATATTTTTGGAGGTACATGGGAAGAGATTGTATGTGAAACTTGAAATACTTCATTAAAAAAAATAAATAAATAATAATAATCACAATCTTTTTTTCATGGGCAGTGTATTTGGCTCCTTCACATTTAAAGTGGGTTTCTATTCTTTCTGAAAGAGCATATTCTAGGACAGCAGAATGCATACAAAAATTTCAATACAGGAAGAAGTTCTGCTCAGAGCAATAGTTTCCAGCTTCTTTACCATACACACACACACACACACACACACACACACACACACACAGTCACTAACGATCCAATTCTACAATCATTTAAATATGATCAACTGACCATATCATCAGCTGGTTTCATACAGAGTGCATATCCCTCTCATATGAATAACCACTTTTCTGACTGTCTGTAGCTCAAATGTTTTATTGTGGCCAAGTGAGACATATTCTACCTACAGTAATGCATTTTAACTGTTACACACAGCATATGGCAATCCATATCCAATGATCAAGTGACAGTTGTTTTCACACACAGACTAACAAGCTCCCACTCTCCACCTTCTGAATACATACAACTCATTTGTTTGGCAATAATCAATGGAAAATATTTTTATCCACAAGAATGCATTCAACTTGCCTTGTTATGCACACACACACACATGCATAGGGGGTGTATGGGCATGCATGAGTGTGTGAACAGACACACACACACACACACACACACACACACACACACACACACACACACAAAACAATCCTAAACCATGACTGCTTTCCTCCAGCATCACTTTCTGACTAGGCACACCTCAGATGTTTCACTCTGACCAAGTAAAAAAATGGTTGCTTTCAAAGACTAATTAACCTCTCCCAAATATCAAGTTTTGGCAAGGCATACTTCAGACATTTGACTGGGATCAAATAAAAAGAATCTGTCCAAGATAATCTATTTAGCTAGTTTCAGGCACATAACTTCCTCCACTTGTGACCTCATAATTAACTCATATGACAGTAATGTAGCTAATTTTAACACACACGCACTACTTACTGACCGGGTACCTCCAAGGGGCAACTGTGTGAGCAACTGAAATTCTACCAGTTGTAATCTGTATAGTTTGTTACACACACACACACTCAAACTGATGATTACTTAACTTCGATCAAGTAAGCAGTAGATCAGATATTTTCATTCATAGATTGCCTTCCTCAAATTACTCTAACTTAACTTGGTACACCACCACCATTTCACTTCGATAAGGTAAATAACATTTCTGCCAGGCATTATGCAAACAACTCCTATCTCATTTAATCCTATATCACCTTTTTGTATACTTCCAGTTAATGTCCATAGCTCCTTATGGAGTCCAGATCTTTTTAAGACTGGCTTCTTTAACTAAGTGACTTAACAGCTAATAAAAGGCAGTATTAAAAAGGGCAATGAGATGTTAATAAAAATAACACTAATATTTTTAATCTAAGATGTCCTGCAGTAACAAAATTAATTACTGTTTGCCACTTATTAATTATATGTTCACATTTATGTTCATATTATCATAAGTGACAGACCTGCATGCTACTGAGGGGTATGGTGTGAAATGCCATGGTGAGAGACCAAATTCATTACCAATGTCCATTTATATTACACAACACTGGAGATGGGGCTCACTGTCTGTTAGTAATTAGGAAAATAAGAACTTCCATACATATCTAATACTTCAAAAATCAAGTCACTTGAAAACAATTTTATGGCATCACATGAAACTTTACGTTGTTGAAGAAACTGCCTTTGATATTTGTGGTACAAGCTGCACATCTTGAGAGATATTCAGTGTTATTTATATTTCTAATTACACAATTAACAATATGTCTTCAAATTTCTGTAAATATTTCAGTTGGCAAGCAGTTATACAGGAATTTGTTGCTATCATGTGAAAGCTTCTGTCTGGTTAAAAAAGTGTACTGATTTGCCTTGATACATTGATTTACTAATTTCCTTGAAGAGGTTGATCATGTTAAGTAGACAATATCTGTCCTTGTCTATATTTACTAATTCCATAGCTATCTTTTCCATATTCTTAAAGATGAAGCTGGTCAGGCTTATTTATGGGTTTATAATTATCTGGGTCCACTGATGCCCCACCTTTGTGCAAGAGATGACTGTTGCTGACCTTCATTCATTTGGTATGAAGCCTGTCTGGAGGCTGATACTGAATGACCTGTGTGTGTGTGTGTGTGTGTGTGTGTGTGTGTGTGTGTGTGTGTGTGTGGGGGTCTGATAAGTCATATTTCAAGGCTGACCAGAAGGCAGCCCAGTATGTTATCTAGCCTCGAAGAACTAGTATTTTTGAGGACTTGCTCTTGATAGACATGAAAGAGAGTTGGGGTGTAGATGCAGGTATGTGATGTGGGAATATAGGAAAAGAGGAGGCGTGAAGTTTGAATTAAATTTGTCCACTAGTGGACTGGCATCCTCGGAGTCACAGTATGTGAAATAATTTGCTATTAGCTCTGCACAGTGCTGCTCAGATTTCTAACATAGTTAAAGAAGGCTTTGTGGTTATCTTTCAAGCTGGCTGGGTTTTTTTCCCTTCATATGTCTTTAGTTGATTTAATCAGGGTCTGGAGTTCCTTGTAATGTTTAACAAGAGTGTTACTGGTATCTTGAGAGTTAAATGTATTTTTGTGTGCAATGATTTTTTTTTCTTTTACTATAGAGACTGTTTATGTTAGGGTTCAATGCAAAGGTTTATTTTTAAATTTGGAATTGTATTTACTACTGAGGGGAACAGATGCATCTATGCAGCTAATCACATGTGTATAGAATTTGGCGATAAAACATGTTGCATAAGCAGCAGGGTTGTCAAGATGGAAGGGGCTTTTGCATTTAGTCAGTCATCAGTCAGTTTTAGTAGGTTAGCCTTGGCATAATCCCTGAATACTGAGGCTTCCAGCTTCAGTCTTGAGGTGAATGTGACTGATTTGAGGGCTGATTTGACTGGAGAGAAAGTTACAATTAGTGGGGAGCAAGGCTGCCCCATGCTGCTAAGGACCAAGTCCCACTTTTTAGCACCCCTGGTTGAGGTGCAGGCTATCTGGTCCAGGCAGTTTATACTGATAAAGTCCAGTAATTTCTGGGCATATACGTTAGAGGATGTACAAGTTTCCCAGTTAATGCAGACGTAGTTGAAGTCTGCTCGAAGAATGGTGTTTGGCTTAATACAGAGGGACTTCATCCTGGAAAGGCAAGAAGTATGGGCAGAAGGGAACATAGAGGGGGTCCTATAGTTAGCTATAATATAATAAGGGGTTTTGTTGATAGTAATTTGGATGTGGAGGAGTTCCAGGTTATCTTGTTTATTAAACATGGAGATTAATATATATATTTTTCGGAATAAGGGGACACAGCTGCCTTTAGTACCATCATCTAGTAACAGTGAGCCTGAATATGTGGTAAGTACTGAAACCCTGCACTTATGGAGTGCTCTCAGTGGTCTTGAGCCAAGACTCTGTGACAATGAATATACTGATGTGTTCCAAGGTAAGGAGTGCTTATAGGGAGTTGTTAAAGCCCCCTAGCACTGGGCAGCAATACCTTTATGCTATTTTTTTTCTCCACATTTAATCCCTATCTTTTCCCCTACTTTCTTTTCACTCTACTTTCCTCACCTACATTCCTTTGTTTACTATATCTAATAAGTTTTTTTTTCAACTTGTAAAATGTGATTTAGACTGTATTGTGTGTCATAGTAATTAACTCCTGTAGTAGTACTTTACATTGAAGGGTTTACTAGTTTTTTTTTTTTTTTGCAAACCCTATCACTAACTCCATTATTATTATTATTATATTTTTTGTATGATAGTTTTTCTGTATGTATCTTACTCTGTGGAGCTTTTCTCCCCGGGCCGCTACTGAAAATGGAAATTTCTCCAGCTTGACTAGCCTGGTCAACAAATGTAAAATAAATAAAATAAAATAAAAAATAAATTTGCATTCTGCTTGGTTCTGTTCAAAGCTTTAGAAGACTGATCTTGCCTAATAAGGCATTATGAGACTGGACAAGGATTTAGCCAGAAAGCCAAGCTGCACAAAAGCCCTAAATAAATTCTCACCAAAACGTCAACTAGATCACTCAGTGAAGTCCCAAACACACTGCCCAGTCACAGATCAGCAGAAACATTGTTCCTCTGCTCTTATTCTCATAAGGAGCAAAAGAGAAGCAGTAACACCAACCTAATTCCTGAGAAGCAGTTTTCAGGCTCTCCAGATTGGAGGTCTAGTCTCAGATGTCCTGCACCTGTTGGCCCCCATGCAAAAGTGAGGGGTGGTATAGCACAGATGCCCACTGCAGAGCCCAACCAATGGTCAACACCAGACAGCTGCAGGAGTGTAGGGCTTATTAAGAAAACCCAAACCACCTCTGACTGCTACCTTAATGACGTCCCCTCCCAGCTAACCTTTATCTCAGTTATGGGGAACTAACAGACCAGCTGGCTGGGAGTAAGCAGCAGCTGATTGGCAGGAGGCAAAAACATATTCTGTTTGTTGTGCAATTTAGAAATATACCATAAAAACACATCTAACTAGTAATATAAGAATCAGCGGTATTACACCCAGCCCTGTGGCAAAGGGAGATAAAGCCATTTCTGCACACCAGACAACTCTCTTCAACTAGATGCACTGTTTGTAGAGGGACCAGGTGAGGCAGGTTAAGAGTGAGAGGAAACACCAGCTAGCCGCACCCTGTGAGAGGTGGGGTCATAGGAAGTTACTAGGCTAACTGCCCCAGGGCCTTTACAAGCCTAGCCAAGTTCACTCCGTCTTCCCAAGGGTATATGGTTCAAGCAGACTAGGCTTGCTGCAAACAAGCTGGCAAGCTCCTCACTGCAAGCAGTATATGGCTTGGTTGGTAGCTGTGCATGCATGTCCCACAGACACCACTGTAGAGCTCGCAAGGTTGTTTCTGGGTGGTGGACGCTAGGGCACACTCCCAAGCAGCAGTGTAACTTGCACCAGCACCCTTAATCTCCTAAGACATGGATCAGTTTGTCCACTATAAAACAACCTGTTAAAAACCTGTTAAAAAAAAAGAAAAAAGTGCCCTAAATCCCACATTCACGCATTGGTTTGTAAATTAACAGGAGTGCTTTCCAAATATAGTTCTTAATATTTCTCCCTCTACTATACACAATAAATTTTTATGATTGATGAATTGCGTTTTACATTGTACTGGCAAGGTGTAGGTGATTGAATTTGTTTTATATAACTGGATGAATTAGTTTTGATTGACATATCTAAGAAAGGGAAGTGGACTTTTATAACTCTGATTAAGTTCCTTGTTACGTGTATAGTGCGGCAAAAATGCTTATTTTATATTGTATAAACTCATCAATCTATGTGGAGTTTTCTGTTACTTTACAAACCAATATAAGAATGTGGGATATGGTGCACTTTTCTGTTTTGTTTTTAATGGGTCAGACTGAACCCAGAGGAGGTTAAGGTGGGTCTGGTAGTGTCTCTGAGCAGGAGATGAACTAGTGGCAGCTGGTGGACCCCGGCCATAAGCAAACTGTACAATAAAAGGAGGAGACTTATACAAAAAAAGGCCAAATCTCAAGTAGAAAAATCATCCCTGATCAGCATTAGTAAGAAATTGAGGGCCCTCATCAAGTCAACTAAAGCCAATTTCGAAAAGAAAGTTGCCAAGGATAACCATAAGGTCTTCTATGGTTACGTCAAAAACCTAAATGGCAATGCTCAGGTCTGTTCTGAGCTAGTACAAAATGGAACAAAATACACTGACCCCACTGACATTGCCAACATCTTGGCTGACAGGTTCAGTGCAAACCCCCCCCCCCCCAACCACCTACAGGGCCTATTACTATTCCAGGGGATTGTGTAACTCCAATTATTACTGATACGTTGGTTAATAAGGCTCTATCTAAAGCTAAAAACACTGCCTCCATGGGACCAGATGGTGCCCCGGGCTGTGTCATACGCGAGCTCCAAAATGAATTAACCCCGCATCTGAATACCCTGTTCAGTCTCAGCCTATCGACAGGATATGTGCCCATAGAATGGCGCACAGCAACGGTGGTTCTGCTGCACAAGGATGGGCCCACAACTGACCCTGGTTACTACTGACCAATAAGCCTGACCAGTCTGATCTATAAGGCAATGGAGTGAATCATTATGGAACTCATAAATGGAGATATTGGGAACCTCCAAACACTTGACCCCACACAGTTTGGCTTCGTCAAGGGCAGATCATGCCTCCTGAACCTGGTGGACTTCTTTGAGACAGTTACTCAGGCTATAGATAAGGGAAAGGAGGTACACACGGCTTACCTTGACCTTGTTAAAGCATTTGACACCATTCCCCATTCGGGTATTACTGATAAACTCACCAACCTGGGCATAAGCCCTTACATCACAAGATGGATCGCAAACTGGCTCTCAGACAGATCCCACAAACTAAGAGTAGCGGGATCTATGTCCGAATCCAGACCAGTAACGAGCGGTGTACCTCAGGGCTCTGTCCTGGGGCCCCTCATGTTTGGCATATACTTCTCAGAAGTACAGGCAAGCACTGAAGGGCTGTGGCTGACCAAGTTTGCGGACGACTGCAAACTGGGTGTTATAATAGAATCTCCGGCCGACATGGATATCCTCCAGAAGGGCCTTAATGAGACTGATGCATGGTGTCAAAGCCATGGTCTCAAGCTAAATGCTAAAAAATGCGTAGTAATCCCCTTTGGAAAAAACAGAGTACCCGAGAACTACCACATAGGAGGTAACCCCCTGAAATCGGAAGAAGTAATAAGGGATCTAGGGACACAAGTAGATAGTCAGCTTTCCTTTGATAACCATGTTGCCAAGGTGGTTAGAAAATCCTTCTATGTGACCCATCTGATCACGAAAGAGTTTGCATCAAGATCTAAGGATGTAGTGGTGCCCCTCTACTCTTCCCTCATCAGACCCATTATTGAGTACAATGCACCAATTGGAATGTACCTGGCTAGGCATCTCCAGCAGCTGGAGACAGAGGTACCTCACTAAGAGGATTACTGGCCTCAAACAGTTGCCCTATGCAGCACGATTGAAAAAATTAAGGTTTTTCTCTGTTGCATACCGCCTTCTCAGAGGCGATCTCTGTCTAACATGCAAAGCCATGTCCAACCCAGAACTGTTCAACATGCTTCATCTTAGCAAAACCAAATCTACTTGAGCTATACGCTCTAGGGATATAAACCTCAGCACAACAATGAATAGAACATGCTGGAGGGATAGATTCCCTTCGCAAAGACTTCCCTTGCTATGGAACAAGGTCCCGATCTACATAAGACAGAGCCCCTCACTATCACTCTTCAAGAGGAACCTTGACGAGTGGATGGGTAACAGAAAGTTCACACCAGGGAGCATACCAACAGCTCTACTAGATTGGGGCCAAGAGTACTAGCTGCTAGGGCCTAGGGAACTAACCAAAGGGGCGGTGAATACCGCACAACGTGGCTGGGCTAATATATGCCTTCGGGCAGATAGCCCAGTACCTACCTATGAACCTATGAGCTGATGTTCAGTTGCAGGGAGGTAGATAAGTAAAGAAACAAACATTAGAGGTATATGACATTGCAGTGCACCATAAGTGGGTGCTGCACAACTATGCTGCCCTTCTGATGAATCATTAAATTGAGGCCCCCATTTTCCTGAGTTGGTGGTCTCACTTCACCTATCAAAAACAGTAAGGAAGTTCCCAGATGCCCTGACCAAATTTCCCCTAGCAGTAATAAATACCACCTCAGGTCTGTCCTGAAAACAGGCCACTCACTTAGTGGGACTAACCTGGTCAACAAAAGGATGAAGAAAGTTCACTATTTTTCAGGCTGAAATACCTGCATGGCCAGATGAGAGAAAATGTGTCTGTTATCAGCTGCACCTAATTAGAATGTTGTTTAATTAGAACTCTGCATCCAAAAGCTACAGCCTCAAACATTATCTAGCTGGGTGGGGTGCTTTGATTCAGCTAGTAGCCCACTTCTGAGACCTCAATACTGCAACACAGTGACCACATCCAGAATCTGAAATTTAAATCTGTGAATATCATGCATTTTTTTAACATTTCCTTTAGCTATATCATTTAAAATATTCAGAAATTCCATACTTTGGAGTTGTAATGGATTTAACTACATAGAATACTAAAAGTTCTCCATTCACTGCTAACCATACTGCCTCCCAGGTATTATAGTCTGCATAAAATAACCATTTTGGATAATGGAGAGTACCCAGTGTGCTTATGGTAATCCGTTGTCATACAGGAAAGGAATGAGCCAGCCTGACAGACAGAGGAATCTGGCTGAGGGGGAGGGGAAACTGGATGTCAGGAAAAGAAGATTTTTGGCCCCTAGAACTCTTGAGGGGGCTTGTCTAGGAAAGCTCACTTAGGAGCCCTCTTGCTCCTAGCAATCTGTCTAGGCTTCCTGTGGACAAAGGGAAGTTTAGATGGATAATTCCTCTGTAACTTAAGGACAGGGAGAGTTTCTTCAAGTCCTGCATAACCTTACCTTTATACTGGAGATTTTTAAACAATTCTGCAGCAGCAGTAGTACCAAAGAGATTCCGGTTGTCTAACGGGGAATCTAATAGTTTATCCTTAATACCTTAAGGTATGGCCTGATGGCCCAACCAAGACTATATCCTCATGACAGAGACAGATGCACTTGCCCTAGAAGTGGCACCAGCATTATCACAACTGCATTTAATGGAATGATGAACCACTTAAAAGGCAGAACTCAAAAGAGAAAGTCACAATGAAACAGAAATTCTTTTTTCTAATTTCCTATTCAGCAATTCTTTCAAATTATAATATCTACTGTAAGAAAATGTTATGTATCTAGGAAACAAATGACCTACATCCAGGTCATCACAAACAACTTGCCAAAATTCTTTCAAAAATTTTTTTTAACCGCAATTGAAAAGTTCGAAAATCTAGAGACAGAAAATATCTTATCTTGTGTCGGGGCAACCAACGAATGGGGATAATATCTACCCCTTCCAAAAACTTTTGTTCTACATAACTTATTCCTGACAGTTGAAAGTACTACACTATCATATCCTCTGGATGTAAGTCTAGCAAAAACTTCATCACAAATTCCTTCCCATAACTCAGACTCTGAAGTATTCCTCAAAACTCTTTTAAACTCCCCTTCTGGTAATGCCCTAATCAAATGAGGTGGATGCATGCTAGTAGCATGCAAAAAATTATTCACTGCTGTGGATTTCCTAAATGGCTTGTGCTGTATTAAATTATCTTTTCCAATATAAAATTCCACATCCAAAAATGAAATATTATGTGGAGAACTTTGTGCAGTGAATTTTAACCCATGTGTGTTCTCATTTAATCATATAATAAACTGTTCAAACAAAAATAAAAAAAAAACAAAAGTTTTTGGAAGGGGTAGATATTATCTCCATTCGTTGGTTGCCCCGACACAAGATAAGACATTTTTTTGTCTCTAGATTTTCAAACTTTTCAATTGCGGTTGAAAAAATTTTGGCATGTTGTTTGTGATGACCTGAATGTAGGTCATTTGTTTCCTAGATACATAACATTTTCTCAAAAGAGAAAGGGCAGAAGTCTTACTATCCAAATCAGGCATATCAGGCAACCCCCCCCCCCAAATTGGATGAGAAGAGCTAGGACATACCTAGTCATGTGGGTATTAATGGCCCAGAAGCCAAGGTAGCAAAAGTTTACAATTTTTTTCCACATACCTCTCCACGGCACAGCTGCCCTTGTCAGAAGCTAAAAGCTTGGAAGAGGATAACAGTTTGGATGTCTTATCTGTGGACATGGAAACAACAGCAGGAACACATGAAAGACTTTTATACAAAAAACTGTGATCTTCAGGGACTTTATAAACTCCATCTAGCTTCTTAGGGCCCAGACGCTAAGAGTCAAAAGCCTGAAAAGCTACAGAAAAGTTATCCAAAAGTACAGCTAAACAGGAGAGACTGCAGAAGGTCATGGTTAGACCATCTGCAAGAGTTTCACAATATCTTTTTTGAACATCAAACACCTGGGAACAGTCCCACTTAAATTGCTCCATCATGCAGACCAATGTATTCCCAAAAGATAACACTTCAAAAGGAAAATCAGAGGGCTGTGAATTTTCCTCATCAGGCTACAAGGTGAAGCAAAGTGGCTCTAGGAGTATGCCAAAGACTCTTCACCAGACGACTAAGAATCCCTAGGCCTTTTGGAAGGAATGTGAGGTGGCGTAAATCTCCGCTGTACGCCAACGAATCAGGAACCAAACTGCAACACCGCCAAATGTTAAAGTGCCACACCGGCAAAGTATAATATGCTGATAAAGTCTGTAACCACGGACTCCAGAACCAGGAAAATTCGAAATATATCAAAATTTATTCCACAAAACAGTCAGGGTTAAGCGCTTTCACACACAAATCGTGTGCTTCCTCAGAACAATTCATTCATATAAGTTCATAGCTTAAATAGCTAATTTGGCGCCAACTTTTACAAATGCATATTGTAGCTTCTTAAAGCTATAGCGCTTTTATGTGCAAAAGTGCAAATACGTTATAAACAATACGATAAAAACAATGAGTACAATAAATATATATATATAAGTACAATAAATATATTAACTTCTATGTTAACTGTGTGTTCCTAATCACTTGGATGCTAAATTTTAATACATGTCATATGAACACTATGAATTATTGAATTAAACATAATTCTCTAACAACTGATGAAAATTAATAAAAATTAAAATAAACTTAGGCAATATTCATTAAAAACTGGATGGCAACTTGGAACAAATACTTCATTTAACTCCATTGGTGTGTACTCCATATAACTAATACTCCATTTAAAAATATGTCATTTAAAAAGTACTTCATTCTAAAAAATGTTTAATTTAAAAAATTTTTTCATTTAAAAATATGCTTCATTTAAAAAAAATATATGTTGTATCTACTTCTAGTAATATAAATATGCTAAAAACTATACTAAGCAGTATGACTAAATCAATAATATATGATAATGCTATCTAAAAAATGCACCCCCTACTCATATTTCCAATATAGGTTTTACTGAAATAAATTCATTTATTCCTGGGTATGTAGTTGCATCCGTCATAATTTGCCAATAGCATGCTCTATATGCTAGATGCCCTTTGATGTTACCCCCTCTAGGATTAACCTTAACTAATTCCAAAATACAAAACCTAAACTCATGCTCCTCTCCTTTATTCATTACATGCTTTGCTAAAGCATTTTTTTCATCTTTTTTTCTTATGGAATATATATGTGCATATATCCTTTTCCTGAACTGCTGCTCAGTTTTACCTATATAATAGGATGGACAGGAGATACATTTGGCTAAATATACTATATATTTAGTGTTACAATTTCCTTTCTTTGGAAATAATCTAGTCTTATTGTAGTTCCCCAACACTAACTCCATTTCCTCTGTAATATATCGACATTGATTACATGCACCACATCTCTTGGTACTGCCCATGTTGTTAGTCTCCTTTCTTTTTGAATCATTTTCCTAAAGAGATTTCAAATTCTGTCCCATTCTATAAATAAACCTAGGCTTTATTCCTAATATTTCTATCATTTCATCATTTGTTAATAATGTATGCCAATGATTATTAATAATCTCCTCTATCTTCTTACTATATGGGCCAAATTCTATAACACAGGACCTCCCATATGTGTTTGTAATCAGACTATTCTTTGATTCCAATTTGTTAATTGTAACATTATTAAACTTGGTTCCCAACAAAGGTACATACTTTGTCCCCCCCATTCCTTAATCACTTCATTACTGACCTTATCCATCATCAGCCTATTGTATCCCCTGTCAATAAATAATGACGTAATGAATTGTATTTCTTTCAACATATCTGTGTATTCAGAGGTCATTCTGAGTGCCCTTATACATTGTCCTTTATAAATGTTTTTCTTTGTCTTGTTAGGATGACAACTTCTATAATCTAGATATGAATTAGTAAATGTATCTTTCCTGTGTATATTGGATTTGTATGCACCATCATATCTAGTTACCATTGTATCCAAGTACGGGACCCCTACATTATTACAAGTAGATGTAAACTTTAAAAAGTTACTACTGTTATTTAAATAGGTGTAAAATGCATCGAAAGACTCCTGGTCGCCTTCCCACATAATGTATATGTCATCCAAGAAACGTGAATAATATTTTATTCTGTCCATATATTCACTGGAGAAAATAATCTTCTCCTCCCAATTAAGCATAACTAGGTTGGCAAATATAGGGGCACATGCCGACCCCATTGCCACACCTTTAACTTGTCTAAATATTTCTCCTTCATAAAAAATGTGATTATTATCAAGGACAATAGACATTAACTCATTTATAAGTTGCACTCTGTCCCAATCAATCTCGCTATATCGATAAATACTTTCACTGAACGCCTCTAACCCCTCTGCTTTAGGAATACAAGTGAATAGGTCTATTACATCAATGGATACAAACAGAATATTATCACTACTTATATAGGTAGGGAAACTGGCCAAAAATTCCCAGGAATCCTTAACCAAGTGTTCAACCTTATTATATATATGTTTTAACATGGTGTCGATGACAACCCCTAAAGGGAATGTTTTTGATTTACTACCTGATATGATGGGTTGAAACGGTGGGTTATTAACATCTTTATGCACTTTGGGTATACCCACCATAGTAGCTAGTGTTGGATGTTCGACCCTAAGATATTTGTATAAATCATCAGTTATTCTGTTATCAATCAGATATTCTTCCAGGTATAAATCAATTCTTTTATAAGCTATATTCAACTCATTAATGGAGATACTTTCATAATTCTGTTGGTCATGAAGTAAATCATGTATTCTTTTCTTGTATTCCATACTGTCATATATCACAACGCCCCCCCCCCCCCTTATCGGGCTTCATAATTCTGATTTCAGAACTGGATCTTAGTTCATCCAAAACTTTGGTTTCCTCCAAGGTAAGGTTGGTAGTGGCTCTACCTTTCCTAAAAAATTGTTTTTTATGATAAATGTCATGTGTGACCGCGCTTTCAAATCTACCTACATCCTTGTTCATAGTCGGCATAAATGTGCTTTTCTTCTTTAATGTGTTCACATCCGTACCTATGTGTAGTTCCACATGGGATGCATTGTCCTTAAACATTATAGCTAAATTTAGCTTCCTCACATATTTCTTAATGTCACATACACATTCAACTAATCTAAACTTTCTTATAGGTATAAATTTCATACCTTTAGAAAATAGCCCAAAATGGGCCCTGTTCAACTTCATATTAGTATAATTAAAAATTTAAAAATTATTGTACCTACTAATATGCCCATCATTTTCTATAAATGTGTCCAAGTCTTCATCACCAATAGTTGAAACCACATTATTAGAACAATTTACCTCCATGTCCTGTCCTTTGTCCATTTTTTGTATTGCTTTCTGCTGTAATCCTGGTGAAAATTTTCCCCCTGTTCATGGTAATTGTCACCTCTATTTTCTTCGTCCCTATACTCCCTTTGCTCCCTATGCGGTATCTGATATGTTCTGTTCCAAGTATATGCCTTGCCTATATTGTATTGCTCAATATCCCTACTATGCTTTTTGTATTTCCTTTCAAAAATCCTATCAGTTCTCTTTTTTGCTAAATCAAATTGCCTGTAATATAATTTCTCCCATTGTGGGAATAACTTGTCATTTACAATAATATCATTCAAACGTTCAGTTTCATCCAATTCCTTACAAAGTTTGGCATCATAATGTTTAATTAACATAATAATATATTCTGTGCCAAACCTATCGAACATTTTATTAAATTCAGAACACACTTCATCTGTCCAATCTATGCCCATAGGGGCTTTAAAGAAACGTAGTCCCATCGGTACAATATTAGAATTAATGCAATGTGTTAAATAAGCATTATCAAGTTTAACTGCATTAATCACATTCAGTCTTACCAAAATCATATATTAAATCTTTTAAAGTCCCTTTGAACATGTGTACTTGATTATTTACTTTGTCTTTCTTTTTATCAAATACACAATCTCTGTCCAAAAAGTCCTTTAAATAATGTTCTTTACTAATTTCCTCAACAGGAATTCCTGATTTATCAAGTTTGTTAAAAACAGTACCTTTGGGATCCTGTTCCCGTGTAGCAGCGTTAGCATAAGTTCTCAAATTCTGACTAGTTTTAGGTCTAGCCCCCGTTCTCCTTGCATCATCCACAATGTTCCCAAAGGAAAAATCAAAAGTAAACTCAGTCGGTAACATCTTACTGTTACCTAACTCCGTTGAATCACCAATGTTCGGTAAATCAATGTTATTGCCAACACTGTGTCTGGATACTTGTCCGTTCGGTATTTCTGGCGAGGATGTTAAAACAAACTCCTTCACTGCTTCCACCGGGTCAACATGCCCTTTACTACTTTGAATACCCTTGATATGTTCACCATTACCTTTGTGAGCGGAGTTGTTGTGACCAGCCGAATGACTTCCACTATTAAACATCTCTCCACCACATGTAGTTAAGCGGTTCACCAAATCATACAGCCTGTTAATTTCTCCCCTCAACGAAATGATTTCGGAACGAATTTCCGACAGTTCCTCATCATGAGCAGGAGCTAAGGCTTCATTACTCCCCTGATTCATTTCGCAACAAACCACAGAACAATCCAGCGAATAGTACTAAAGAAAATGTGAGGTGGCGTAAATCTCCGCTGTACGCCAATGAATCAGGAACCAAACTGCAACACCGCCAAATGTTAAACTGCCACACCGGCAAAGTATAACATGCTGATAAAATCTGTAACCACGGACTCCAGAACCAGGAAAATTCGAAATATATCAAAATTTATTCCACAAAACAGTCAGGGTTAAGCGCTTATGATAGAAATATTAGGAATAAAGCCTAGGTTTATTTATAGAATGGGACAGAATTTGAAATCTCTTTTGGAAAATGATTCAAAAAGAAAGGAGACTAACAACATGGGCAGTACCAAGAGATGTGGTGCATGTAATCAATGTCGATATATTACAGAGGAAATGGAGTTAGTGTTGGGGAACTACAATAAGACTAGATTATTTCCAAAGAAAGGAAATTGTAACACTAAATATATAGTATATTTAGCCAAATGTATCGCCTGTCCATCCTATTATATAGGTAAAACTGAGCAGCAGTTCAGGAAAAGGATATATGCACATATATATTCCATAAGAAAAAAAGATGAAAAAAATGCTTTAGCAAAGCATGTAATGAATAAAGGAGAGGAGCATGAGTTTAGGTTTTGTATTTTGGAATTAGTTAAGGTTAATCCTAGAGGGGGTAACATCAAAGGGCATCTAGCATATAGAGAATGCTATTGGCAAATTATGACGGATGCAATTACATACCCAGGAATAAATTAATTTATTTCAGTAAAACCTATATTGGAAATATGAGTAGGGGGTGCTTTTTTAGATAGCATTATCATACATTATTGATTTAGTCATACTGCTTAGTATAGTTTTTAGCATATTTATATTACTAGAAGTAGATACAACATATATTTTTTTTTAAATGAAGCATATTTTTAAATGAAAAAATTTTTTAAATTAAACATTTTTTAGAATGAAGTACTTTTTAAATGACGTATTTTTAAATGGAGTATTAGTTATATGGAGTACACACCAATGGAGTTAAATGAAGTATTTGTTCCAAGTTGCCATCCAGTTTTTAATGAATATTGCCTAAGTTTACTTTAATTTTTATTAATTTTCATCAGTTGTTAGAGAATTATGTTTAATTCAATAATTCATAGTGTTCATATGACATGTATTAAAATTTAGCATCCAAGTGATTAGGAACACACAGTTAACATAGAAGTTAATATATTTATTGTACTTATATATATATATATTTATTGTACTCATTGTTTTTATCGTATTGTTTATAACATATTTGCACTTTTGCACATAAAAGCGCTATAGCTTTAAGAAGCTACAATATGCATTTGTAAAAGTTGGCGCCAAATTAGCTATTTAAGCTATGAACTTATATGAATGAATTGTTCTGAGGAAGCACATGATTTGTGTGTGAAAGCGCTTAACCCTGACTGTTTTGTGGAATAAATTTTGATATATTTCGAATTTTCCTGGTTCTGGAGTCCGTGGTTACAGATTTTATCAGCATATTATACTTTGCCGGTGTGGCAGTTTAACATTTGGCGGTGTTGCAGTTTGGTTCCTGATTCATTGGCGTACAGCGGAGATTTACGCCACCTCACATTTTCTTTAGTACTATTCGCTGGATTGTTCTTTTGGAAGGAATGGAAGACAAGGGGACAGAAGACAGGACAAGACAACCCTTGTTGGGAATTTATGGTTGATGAACTTAGAGGCAGGTGATTTCAGCCATAGTACCCTGTGCCAAAAGCTTCAGATATTGGTTTTCTAAATAAACAGAGAGGGACGACAGATGATTGTGGAGTGTTTCTGGAACAAATGGTTGACAAATCTCACTCTGTACAGTCATGTGTAGCACCCAAACAGAAAAAGGCACTTCTCGTGTCCATCTTTATGGGGAATCTGCTTCCCATACTCACATTTTGCCTTCCTGCACTACATGGTAAACTACAATAAGTAAAAAAGAAAGTAAGGAACTCCAATGGGGCACATCTTTAAAAGGTTCAGTAGATGAACCAGCTTGGTGAATGGTGTAAAGACCAAATTCAGTGGCACTGCTCCGAATGTTGGCAAAGAAGTTCTGAGGAATAGGCGTATGTACATCACATATGTACCTTACACGAGCATGTAGAGCAAGTGTCTGACGTACAATGTCTGGAAGGTGTACAGGCTTTGGTATGCTGGTTGGACATTTGGCTATCCTTGGCAGGATATCCAAAGAGTAAAGAATACTGCAGCAGTGATATGGAAGGACATCAGAAGGTGTGGGGTGAAGTCATAATAGTCAGACACCTGTCACAGAGAGCGGGGAGGATACACCACTGGCATCCAATGTATCCTTAGAGTCAGACTGATGGGCAAGTGAATGGCTGAATATTAGGTCACCAATAATGACCATTTCAATACTGTTCCCACACAGAGCAAGAAGTGGCCTAACCATCATGTGTCAGTTTCCCCACTGACAAAAATGTAACTGTAAATGTACCTACTTCTACTATAGTGACAACAAATGACTCTGCTACAGGAGGACAGAAGGAGATAATGTCGCACTCAACGCACTCAATCCACTGTCTGCAGAAGACCACAAGTGGGAAGGATGGTCGCTGTCCATATCCCTGTGATGCTGCTTTGTGACCTAATGCTGGCAAAATGCTTCTCAGAGAAGTTCTTTATCTGCAAACTTCAGCACTTACTTCTGGAAAATGAGTTGAAGAAATACCTGGCCAAAATCATGCACTCTAGTATCAACACTTAAAAGCAAAGTTTGGATTTCGTGTAAATAAATTATTTTGGTTATTTGTCTATCACACAAACATTAAAACTTTGACAGATGCATTTAATACCAGAAGAAAAGTAGATTAATGGGCATGAAAATTATATGCCCACGTAATGAGACCATGAAAGAAAACTAGAATAAACGGGGTTATATTCCTCATATTTAAATACCTGTTTATTAGACACAAAATCAAAAGCTTCTGAAAAAAAGCTTGCTGAACTGAGAAATAAGGGTGTTTTCATTCCTATCAGTAATCATTTTTCCAAAAGCACTCAAAGATAAGCTCTAAAATGTTACAGCATAAGTCCATTTATCATGTTAAAACTTGTATACAATAAAAATATTTCATAAGAGGCTAATAAGGATCCTGTAAAATCAAAAATTATACAGCAAACAATATAAAAACTTGAGACTGACAGACCGTTTTTTTTAACCTTGTAATGCTATCTGATTTTATATATATATATATATATATATATATATATATATATATATATATATATATATATATATATATATGCCTATATCTACACTCAGAGTAATGTTCTACTGTAACATCACTCTCACAAGTATAAGGGGATCAATTTGATGCTGGTTATTTGCACACCTCTGCATACTAAATAAATGCTACACATAATCCACTAAACCGGAGAGTTAGAGCTAAATCCCCACATATTTTACATGAGAAAACTTGATAAATGTTAAACATGAGCTTCTTTCTTTACGGAAATATGTATTCACCTATTTCTGTAGTGAGAATATATGTGTCTACATATAAATTTTCAATATGAGAAGCTAAAGGTAATTTAAATAACCAGTTTTCTAGCCCTCAATTTTATGTTTGCCCATGTGTGTGTAATAGAATTTCAAACGGTAAAGTCGAACTGAGAACATCAATGGTCCTGGCGCACAAAGATCGATCAAACCCAAGAAGCCTTTATTTGTCACAATATGATGCATAAAAATGGGTATAAAGCAACATTGTTTTATAGAACATCTCAGAGTCACTGCCTTTTATTAAAAACTTTTGAACCACATCTGGTCCTACTCTTTCAGAGTTGTTCAAAGGATTTTCATTACATCTAGGAAGTGTTGCATCACATAGTAAAGGGCCAAAGCCTCATAGTGCCGAAGCAGTTTTTTTAAAATCTCTTTACAACACTAGGAAATTATCTACCTGAGGGTCAATACTGCAGCACCTCAAAACTGACAAGATCAAACACAAATGCTCGAAGCTTATAAGCTCAAACCAGCAAAAATAAATGGAATGGTTTCTTTTTCTTGAAACCTGAATTGTAAGGGATCACAGCACACTAGGGGTGAGGGTATTGATCCTTTCCCCACACTCTGGTGCAGTCTTGCAGTAAGAATATATAAGTAGCAAAGGGTGGGGGGGGTGCCCAGGGTCTTGACCGTGCAAAAAACGAGGTGTTTTATATGCTTTTTTTTTTTTTCAAGCTTACAGGATTCGAGCATTAGCGCTTGATCTTGTAAGTTTAGAGCAGTTGTCATTTTGAGACTCTAAGGTACAACCCACACAATATATAACAATGACTGCAAATTAAAACATGCATAACAAACATTTGACTAAGGTAATGATGTGTGCAATAACAAGCTATGTTTTCTGATTGTCTTAATTATGGTTACTATTTTCATCCCAACATTTCTTTGTTTACACTTTAATAAATGGAACCTTACTGTGTACTTTTAAAGGGCAGTATAGAACAAGAGTAAAAAGCAAGTTATACAGCACTGAAAAACAGCCATGTAAAAATCTGGCCTGTCACTTGTAACAACTATAATGTTGACTAAAGCACACATCCTATAACTGGTGCAGGTAGTAAACCGTATTACGGAATATCATACTACTCAAAACAACAAATGGTATAATTCAAATGAAATGCATAAATTAGACTGCATGACCTCTAAATAACAAGACAACAACCAGAGACTCTTCACCTGGTTCAGTGCAACTGGAATTGTAGCCATTAGCACCTTCACCAATATCTGCTAGATAATGCAGGAGACAATTTACAAAGCAGGATTGGAGAAAATACAGCTGTGCAAGTCCAACTTACCTATAATAGTAAATGTTTGAATTCCTCACTGCCTCAGCATCTTATCAGCTCTGTGCTTGAAGAAACTCACAATGGCAGCTTTAAAGAGCTCAGAATTCCCTCCTCTGACTCTCTGTGACAAAGAACTGGCTAAGCCCCTCCCATCAGGGAATGCCTAACCCCTATCACAGAGTCAGTTATTCATTCTTTTAGTGCAAAGCACAACAAATCAAGAAGCAGAAGAAAGAATTACCTGAAAGCATCCAATTCAATGCCAAAAACACCAACACAAATAGCCAAAGCCAACCGATAACACAAAAAGGCTGGATACCATCAAAGTATATACAAAATAAGGGGGATGGTGGGTGGTGCTGCTACTGATGCACTGTGAACAAACATCTCCTGTTACAGGTTAAGTAGGACTTACACAACTATACTACGTTCATCCTTCACACTGCCTCAGCGGCATATCGGAAGATTCCCCAAAGCTTACCCTACCGTGAGAAGGAAAGATAGGAATCCAGGAGCCCCAAGTATGGTCTCTACAAATCCTACTCTGGAGATGAACAGACAACCAGGTAGCTGACTCTAGAATGTTTCTAGAGTCTAATCATTTCCAATATGCCACAGAAGAGGATAAGGTTCTGGTGGAATGTGCTTTAACCTTGTCTGGAATAGATTTACCATGGTTAGGGCAACAAAACACAATAGCAGAGGACAACCAATGAGTAGTCATTTGTTTAAAGACAAGTTGATACTTATTTAGCCTCCAAACAGGCTTTCCTGAAGGGCTTAGTTCTGTTAAGGTAGTTTCTGAGCTGTCTGTGCACATCCAAGGCATGCATAATCTTCTCTCCCTTGTTTTTTGGCCAATATCCTGAGGTCAGAATCAAACCCTGTGCTATGTGTCTATGAGGTGAAGATCTTAATCATTATGCCAAACCCAATTCTTAAAAAAATAAATAAATAAATAAAGTTCATAGATAAATACTATGCTATCAGTCTGCAGACTATTACAAGCCTAGCTAATAACCAAAGGGTAGAATTAAACTTTGTACTTTATTACTGTACTGTCGGGTTAGAACCTTAATCGTTGGCCCACCATGAAAGGTTGCATTTCAGAGGCTTCCCTTGCAAACGTCAGAGCATTAAAACAGTTTTCCAAGTGATGAATCTCTGAAAGGTAGATTCACAAAGAGACATGGTCGATTTTTAAAGAACAAGGTCGAGAACACAAAGGGGAGGAATTTGCTTTTGAGGGTCTTAAGTACAATACTCCTTTCATAAACTGTTTGATGACAAAAAGAGATGAATTTGGGGGGGGGGGGTTCATGGGCAGACAAGTTGAGATGGCCGCAAGATGCGCCTTGACATATGCATAAGATAAGCCACTGTTGAGTAGTTCACACAAACATTTTAAAACCAGAGGGGTAAACACCATACCAGGCTCTCTGATATTGGTTAGGCACCACCTAGAAAACCTCTTCATCTTAATACACATAAGGTTTTCTAGCTGTAGGTTTTCTTGCCTCCTTCAATACTTGCTGTGCATCCTCACAGAACTGCCTAAAAAGTATCATGATAGAATCATCCAGGCTTCCAGTTGCATTTGCTCTCAGTTGGGGTGCACTAGTCACTCCTGACATTGGGTGAACAAATCCAGTGTGTGAAGAAGCTTGTGGTAATTTTCCTTAGCCAATTCCATTGAAAGGGAAAACCATCTTTGCCTGGGCCAAAAGGGAGCCACAACAACAATCTTCAGAAGTACCTTGATCGGTGGAAAGGGTGGAAATGCATAAAGGAACATTCCCATGTAAGGGAACGAGTATGCTTCAGTCCTCTAAAGCATGGCTGCAAGGATCTCTTAGAATTTTGCCATCCAAAGGAGGTTGAAGTGTTCCAAACATCTGGACCAAATCCAGGCAAGACTCTGTCCTGAGTTTCCACTTGTGAGGGTCCATCCAGGATCTGCTTAGTCTGTCTACCAACAGGTTTTGCTCTGATGGAATGTGAGGCCTGAAGCATCAGAGAATGCTGTAAGGCTAGTTCCCTGTCCATTGCTGCCAGGTGGCCACAAAATGCATGACCTTGTACCCTTTTGTTTAGTCAGGTACCATGTGACTGTGTTGTCTGTAACCAATAAAATAGGAGACCTGGGGACCATAAGTGGTGAAGAACCTTTTAAGGTCTGAATCACTGCTAACATTTGTTTGATGTTGATGTGCTTTGTAAGGTCCAAAGGACTTCACTCACCTTGAAGTAGCACTCCCCCTGACACTGTTCCCATGCAAATTCTGATGAGTCCATCTAGGCCAACTGAACTGGGGTCTGGAAGGAGAAGGACAGGTCTGGATTGAAAGACATCTGACCCCTCACCACTATACCCATCATTTCAAAAATGCCAGTACTGGTACATGGAGCTCCAAGGGGAAGCAGATACTGGTTTCAACAAATTAAGTACCATCGAATCTTTCTCATGTGGAGTCTGACCAGCAGTATCATGAGAATCACTGATGCAATGAGACTAAACTCTCTTGGGGAAGGCAGTTTCTTGAAGAGAGGAATCCCTGAAAATGTCTTCTGGTAGAAAGGCCTTACTTTTTTTCTATGTCCATCATACACCACGGGATGACAATGCTTTAGAAGTGTATGAGACAGGACTTTTGTAGGTTCAACTTGAAGTTGGAAGAAATTGGAATAATATGATACGCATCCTACAGTGGTCAGGAAGAAGGGGTAGAGAACCATCTGTAAGGTGAGCATTTTGAATATGGGATCTTTCAAAAAGGTATTTAGGTATTACAAATCTAATACTTGTCTCCATGATAGCACCTGTTGAGTATAAAAAGGGTCTGTTAGAAAATACTTTTCCTTTTTATGGTGCAGGAGCTAGTTCTATAAATCCTGTTTGCAACTTGTGAAAAAGTACTAGAGAAAAAGGATGTGTCTGGTTTGGAGGATGTGGAGAGATTTTCCTGAAGTGAAGAGGATTTTCTCTACACAGCTAAAAGTATCCTTCCTGAATAAGTCTCATCACTTACTTGTTTGAAACTATTTGTGGCCACGCTGCTGGACTGTTCAAAACCTAAGGATAGGGGAAAGGGATGGTGGGACAGAAGGAAGGGATGGGATACCCTGAATCTTGGCATAATCATTATTCAGCAGGGTAATAGCTTTTTTTGGGAAAGGAGCCCCTCTTATTTGGTTTGGAAGCATTCTTCCTCCTGCCATTTTCTCTTGGTACCCTGACTCTTATTAGACTGGGATTTTTGTTTGTTCCACCCTTTGAAGTTGGATGCCTTGTTAGGGGGGAGAACCTGGAAATATAGAGCATTCTAGGCACACCATGCATCAATTTACATCTATCATCTCACTGTTTGAGAATCTGGGTAGCAGCAGAACCAAACACAAATTCAGAACTTAAGAGCATTCAAAAATCATACTTTTTAAATCGTCAGAAAAATCCTGGTTATGTAACAAAGCATTTCTTCTCAATACAACAGAAGTGGCTGCATTTATAGAAACAATGTCTACACCTTCCAAGACACTCCTCAAAGCATGTTTTGAAACCAGTCACATTATAATTACTCACATTCATATAACACTTCTGTTCAGCAGGGAAAGATACAACAAAGTAATCTAAAACTGTAATCATTATCATCATCATCACCACCACCATCATCAATAACCTTTGCCACATTTTCTACATTCGAGTTGGAGTGTTGTATCAAATGTCACCATCTCTATTCAATCTCACTCTCCTGCCTTCTTCAACACTCATGCTGGACTGTAAAAGGTTTTCTTTCACACAATCCATCCATCTCTTTGACGGATGCTCTTGTTTCTTTTTGCCTTCTTCCTGTCTGTCCTAAATCTTCTTCACCCAATTGTCTTCTGTTTTTCTGCACGTGTCCAAACCAACGTAATCTATTCTCTTTGACCTTTTCTGCAACTGGAGCTACTCTGACTTCTGCTCGTATGCCCTCATTTCTTCATCTGTCCCAGTGTGCATTCTACCACCCCATCTGAGGCACTTTACCTCCATCACCTCTAACTTCCTCAACTGCTCTGCCTTTTCTGCCCAGGTTTCTGTACCATACTATAGTACCAGTCGCAGCACTGTTTTGTGTACCTTACTTTTCAGCTTTGGCAAACTGAAGCCAAAGAAACTAAGTATGTTGCAAAATACATTTTCCACATGAAGCCCTGATAATTTAAAATTGTAAAAACTGAATTACTAGACTGAGCCAACTATTCTCCCAGGTATTTTAACCACTTGACAACTTTAGCCAGGAGAAGGGTTAGAAATCAAGGTGCTCTTATTAGAGTTGGCAGCTGCAGAAACCACACATGGGCCAGTCAGCTGACAACGGAGCAAAGAGAGCTGCAAGATCAGAGTACACGTTGTATTTTCTCTCAGTCCTTTTAGGAACTGGTTCACTAGCCAAAGGGGTTTTACATGCAATTTTATATACATCTTCTAAGGCAGGTAACAGAGAGATCATAAACTCTGCCAGTCTCTAGCAAAGCTCCAGATTTCTTCCAGTCAGATACATTTTTAAACCTAGCTAGCATCTGTGGAAAGCTGAATGCTTTTTTTTTTTTTCACACACACACACACACACACACATATATATATATATATATATATATGTGTGTGTCTGTATATATATATATATATATATATATATATATATATATATATATATACACACACACACACACACACACACACACACACACACACACACACACACACAAGAAACACCTTTATTAAATTGACACAGGCCATGTTACATTTATATAAATGACAATAAACCATAGTGACACATTCTCAGTTGCAAACATTATACATTCCAAACCATGTGACACAACTGTAGTTGCAAACATTATACATCACTTTTAATATATCCAGTCATTGTCAGTCACCATTACATAGCTCATTCAAATCCTGCCTTCTTTTAAACCCTGCCCCTCCGCTGCATGTATTGATCCCACAGTTCCCATTTTTTCCTATGTAATTGTTCCTATCCTTTCCAGTTCTTTTAACTGTTACTATTTTCACTAAATCTAGTAAAGGTGGTTTAGACTTTGATTTCCATTTTCTAGTAATTACTTTTTTGGCAGTCTTCATAATTACACTCAGCAAGGCCTTGCTACGTCTAGGCAATTCCGAGTTTGTATCATAGCTCAAAAAAATAATTTCCGTAGTCACTCCAACTTGCTCACCCAGCATCTCTGACAGAGCAATCTGCAAGGAATCTTGAAAGTCTACCAACTCATTATACTCCGAGAAAATATGTTCCTACTTACCTCTTTCTGCCCCATCACACTTCCAACATTTGCTGTCTACCTGAGGAAAAATTCTTTGAAGTCTGCTTGGGGTATAAAAATGCCTATGTAAGCACTTCCAGGCAAAGATCCGATATCTTCTAGATTTTGTTGCATGTTTCGGAGACATACATATACCCCTCCATTGTTTCTCTGTGAATTGTTCATCTAATCTCTCTTCCCAGTCTTTCCTAACCTCCTCTGATTTATTCTTATAGTTATCATGCAACATTTTATATGCTCTGTGACAAAGGTAAATGCTGCCGGCCTAGCTAGCTGGAATTTTGTAAATAATTACATGTCATTTGAGAATATTAATATGATTTATATAGAAGTATGACAGAAGTAGATACTGCGAGCACAGCGATCTGGAATTTTGTAAATAATCATATGTCATTTGTGACTATCAACACGATTCATATGCTTTTATTAAAGCAAAACACTATGATGTAAAACAAAAAATAAAGGAAGGCACCACTGAATATCTATAACAATTTAATGCTCAAAAATACAAGAATTAAGCGCTTTCGGCCATGTGCAAAGGCCTTCTTCAGAACAGAAAAATCCCATTCACCTCCCCTTTAAATACTTCACTTCAGAAGAAAAAGGAGAAGATCGCTAGGGATTGTATCCATTACAGTGAGAAAAAGGAGCATTCCACCTTAAGAACGGTGCACAGACGTTTTAAAAATTTCAGGGAGCGTGCACCAGTAAATGACATCATAGTGGAAGCAGAGCAACCTGAGACAAAAAACACTGATTCTGCTTTAAGAAACAAAAAAGCTTTTTTGTCTCCTCGTCGCTCCAAACAACTGGAGGAGAAGAGAGTGATACAGAACAAATAGATATTGGAAACAGTGAGAGCAACAATGGAGATTCCTCAAGGGGAAAGCAGTAAAGGACAGATGAACCAAGTTTGGGTAAATGTAGTGTAAACATCCAGCAGTACAAGTTTTTATACGCTATTTCAGAGGGAGAGAAAACAGCGGACAGACACAGTTTCCAGGTAACGCCCATGTCTTTTAAAGTGTACAATTTATCCAGTCGAGTTTTATCAGAGCAAGAAATTGCTGTTCTCAGTACAGGTTTCACCTTTCTTCCTTCAGGAAGGTCTGATGTTACACAGACTGACTTAAAAGGATACACACGTAAATTAAACTTAAGACCGTTTTTTTGGGGACAATAATGTTAAAACTAAAAGTGACTTTGTTGCTTAAGCATTTTTAATCCCCCTTTGCATCCTACAATTAAGGCTTATGAAGAAATTTGTGAGGTGGAAATAAGAGATTTATTAACTAAAACAAGTGGCCACAAATTTCACAATTTGACTAAAGATGAACGTCAATGTATTATTTCTATCAAAAATGATTGTTCTATTAGGGTAATGAAGGTGGACAAAGGGAGATCAATGGCTGTTAATTATAATGATTACATCAAGGGCATGCACAATTTACTTATGGATGATCAGTTTTATAAAAAAGGGTCTAAGAGAGGTGTGCTTACGGCTTACAAACACATTGATTTATGGCTGAATGAAAGTTTGTTAGAGGGAGTTATTTCTGAGTCAACGCTGGCTTATTTTCAGGAGTTCAAACCTAAGACAGATAAATTTGTTTGACATACTGGAGGTGCATAACAATGAGAAAAATCCCCCTTACACCAGCTTCCAAGTTAGAACCTCTTTCAAAATGTATTGATAGAGCACTTCTAAAACTTGTTCAGGGGTGTGACTCTTATTAGGGATTCCTACAAATTTTTAAAAATAAAATCAAGGATGAAACTGTAGAATTTGATGATTTAACAGTGACAGTTGATGTTAAATAATTGTACACTTGCATCCCACATGAAGTGGACTTGGAGTTGGTTGGGAACATGTTGATTAAAAGCAACAAATTTGAAATAGGGGAGTGCAGATTTATGGTGGATTGTATAGAACACATTTTGTCTAACAATGTTTTGCTTTTGAAAGTGAGTATTTTTGCAAACAAGGGGTGTGGCCATGGGGGCAAGGTTCATAGGTGTGCACTAGGCTAATGGCCCTGGAGCCTTTACAAGCCTAGCCCATAGAAGTGCCCTGGCATAATGCCGCCCGGCATTAGTTCCTGGTGCCTCTATCAAGTAGAGCCACTGGAGTGATCCCCAGGATGGCCTCAAATGATGCTAACTTGATTATGGCCTACTGGGAGACTAACATTTTATCCCAGTTAGAGGGTAGAGGCAAAATGATGTTATATTATCGTTTTATTGATGACTTGTTTTTTGTATGGAGGGGAACAGTAATTGAATTAGAACAGTTTGTTGATCATATGAACAAGAGTGCATGCTTTTTGAATTTTTCTTATGTGTGGAGTATTTCTAGAGTTTGCTTTTCGTATTTAGAAGTTTTTAAACAGGTTGAGACATGTAAGTTAGGTTCCCTCATTAGTTACACAAATGTGGCAAGTAACAGTTTGCTGCATTATTCAACTATGCACCCAACATATGTTAAGCACAAGATAATTAAAGATCAGTTGGTAAGACTGAAAAGGTTGACCACCGACACCACAGTGTTAGGCCAATTGGTTAATGAGTTACACCTTTGGTTCAAGTATAGGGGATACCCACCAGAGGCAGTGAAAGAGATACTGATGGGTGACTCACCTAACAATGACATTAATGTCAATGTTCGAAGACTACAGGATTGGTCAATCTCTATGCCCTTCGTATTTAGTATTGATAGTAAGGCTATCAAAGGAATTATAGCAAACAACTGGAGGATTTTGGGAGCTAACAGTAGTGTGAGGTTAGTTTTAGGGTCTGCACACTCTTTCATTAATAAGAGAGCAAAACATTTTAAGGAAATATTAGAAGGGAATCACCATTTGAGTGAAACAAAAACAAGGGGCACCTTTAAGTGCATCAGTTGTAATTTTTGTAGATACATAGCAGATGTTTCATATTTTGGGGTGAGTACTAACATCAGAATTTTGGCAGGTTCCAGGAGTGTTTAACTCCGGGTCAACATTTGTGGTATATTTAGCTAAGTGTTCTGCATGCACATCGTTTTACATTGGTAAAACCAACAGACAGTTGAGAAGAAGAATATACGAACACTCATACGGCATTAAAAATAAAAACACAGACAATGCACTGTTCAAGCACACCTTGGTAAGCCAAAATTATAAGAATTTTATTTTACTGTTATTGTGTGCCCAGTGATTTTAGTGGTGACAAGGAGGGGGAGGGGGAACTGGATATCAGAGAACTGAAGTGGAAGATTTTATTTAATGCATACAATGCACCTGGGTTGAATAGTGGAGTGAATTATAAAGCCGTTTTACACAGGAAATTTTATTATGACAAATGCTAATATTTATGTTTTTAGATTTGTAGTAAGTTTTTTAATATGAGTTTTTTCACTAATTGTTTTTCATGTTGTATTATATTTATTATTGAAGGTTCTTGATTGGTCAGTCTTTATTAGGGTTAGTATTTGAATGAGATTTTTTTATTCTGAAGAAGGCCTTTACACATAGCCAAAAGTGCATAATCCTTGTATTTTTGAGCATTAAATTGTTATAGATATTCGGTGGGGTCTACCTTTATTTTTTGTTTTACATCATAGTGTTTTGCTTTAATATTGCTTTTTACACTAATTTGAGGCATTTGGTATAGTTCTGTTTTTATTATGATTCATATGCTTGTCTTACAAATGTATTAGAACTGAATATTGTGTGTACATTAAACTGCAGGTATGGAAGTGTGTTAACAGGGTTTGTACAGGGCTGAGCCTGGATGTGTGACTATAGCGTGTCCTGCTGGATTAGAGCAGAAATATATATAAACTATTGTACATGTGTAAACGTATATGTTCTAACAGTGGGAACTACAACATAGAGGGTTAACTTGCAAAACTTCAAGAAAATAGTTGAAATTATATTGTTTTATGATTGTGGTATAAAAGTTAGTTTCAATACAGCAAGGAGACAGGATGTCTAGAACTAGGGTGCCTTCTGCATTGCTTTTTAAGTGTTTTATTGTTTTATGTCTTCCAGAAGTTGCACAGATTTGAAAGATATTTATTTTTCACAGGGAGATGTTAAATGGGGGCTTAGCTTGGGAACTGAAGTCAGGTGACAAAAAGTGATGTCATACTGCAAATATTCCAGCAGTAATATTTGATATTAATTTAAGAATTCTCCGAGAGAGAAGGGGGGGGGGCATTTTGTATTTTGTCTTTCACCTAACAAGAACATCCACTCATATGCACTTGCCTTGTTGTAAGTTTTTAGGGCACAGTAACTCTTTTAGATTCAGATAGGAATATAGTAACATATAGCTTAGATGTTTTCTTTATTTATTTGAGACTATCCTGCAATGTTGTTTTAAATATTTCCTGTGATTTTGAACTCTGATGTAACTGATTACTTACAGAGTATTGTCTTGTTCTTTTCTTATTTATTATTAAACATATTTAAACCTATCATTGTGGCTGATATTTGTCAGACATATTTAAGCTGAGTACTTGCATATCTATTTGGTGACACGGTACAGGCCACTCCTAGTAGCCTGGCGCTTGGTCAAACTACCATTTGGATTAACAATAACATTACACAGTAGGATTGGACACCCTTTGTTATGGGCCTTAAAGTAACTGATAAAGAGTGACTGGTGGCAGTCGGAACTACCTTACAGTCTGGGCAGAAGGGGGTATAGTTAGTAAACCTGTGCCAGCCTTTCACAGGAGTGTGTGTGTGTTTATGTATACATCAAATCTCAAAGAGAGTGTGTATGTCAGCTACACGGGCAGGTACACAAAGCACTGGTTGGACAGAGAGGTTACTGGAGATCTTGGTTTGGCCACAGCTGAGATCTCAACCCTATAGCTGTGCCAGTGGGGAGTCTTATTAGGGATCTGGAGAATGAGTGAGAAACCAGCCCCAGACTGACTGTGATCTGTGTGTGCTCTTAAGGGAAACTGCACTTTACTGTGTGTGCACTTGTCATCCACCCAGTGTGTACGTTCCCCACTGTTGCCAGTGGTGAGGACTGATTACTGGGCCAGTGCAGGGACATCATATGCTCTACTAATTATTCCTTTCTCAATGGCAGCTTCTGTCCTAGATTCTACTAAAAACCTTACCAGTGTTGGTCTTTCATTTCGGACCCCTCCCCCATTTCTTTCTCTTTGCCTATACTCGGATATCAGTCCTTGATATGGAAGGCAATCTTTATCCTACAGTCCAAATAAGTTCTTGGCATCTTTCAATTCTATTACTTTTCCCTCTCTAGTTATTTGCTCCCAGTACCTTGGTACCTGTGCCAGTTTTCTTCAATACATTCCAACCCCCTCTTTCCTATTGTCTATATCACTAGCTGTAGTCATCCTTAACGGCAGACCCTCCTTTCTCCATTCCTGTGCTGGCTTAGTTTTTAGAAGACCTTCTACTTTATGAATATAATATTTTGTATGATTCAGGAAAGTAAAGCAGGCAGCCAAATTAATAGGATTTTCCACTCCAGATCCCTTCCAAACCATTTATTCACCACCAAGTCACAAAACAATAAAATCAGTGAGCAAAAACATAATCATCGGATGCTTTCATCCTAATATTCTGCATGATTATTGTTCCTCTCCTTAAAGATCTGCATCCAAAATCCCAGTCTCTTCCTGTTACTTGAGCATCCCCTGTTTCATCATCATCCCTTTCCACTTTGAATTATAGTTTTCTGCTTGTGCTATGTATAGGAGCCTAACTGTGCTGCTATGAAATACCCCTTTAACAACACGGGTAATCCCAATCTGCCCCGTTCTATTGGAAGAGTAAGCTTATCCCACTTGACTCTTGCCATCTGCCCCTCCCAGATAAAATCCTTCAGCTCTTTATTATTTGCTATCCGCATCTTCTCCTCTGGTTGATAAAAATATGCCTGAGTAGTGTATAAGACTAAAGGGACTAAAAACATTTTAATGGCTTTTATCTTACTACCAATATCCATATAACAGAGTTTCCATTTTCTCAGATTTTGTACCATCTTTTTAGTCTCTTCCCAAATATGCTTATCTGCCACACCAGTATCATGTTTAATCCATACTCCTAAATATTTCATTTTATCATGTCTCTATAAATATGTATATTGCTGAACCAGTTCGTATGTGGGTACAAAATTTACCACTGTTTTTTTTTTTTGCTTCATTAATTTTGTATCCCGAAAAGGTGTGAAACTGTCAATATAGTCCACAACACTGTAATGTCTCTTTCTGGTTTAATCAGGTATAAAATAATGTCATCTGCAAACAGAGCCAGCTTTTCTTGACTACCATGCCAATTATATTCTTGAATTTCTGAGTCCTTTATTTTCTTTACCAATGGTTCTAAATATAATGTAAATAACAAAGGGGAGCTAGGACACCTCTTGTCTGGTTCCTCTGCTCAAGCAGAGATAATCAGTGAGGACCCCACACACTTTAATTTTCACCTCAGATCCGTCATACATCCTCTTAATCAACATTATAATTTTGTCAGGGAATGTAAATGTTTCCATTGCTATGCTCATAAAATTCCAGCTTACTCTGTCAATTGCTTTCTCTGCATCAAGACTCAGGAACTACAGTGGTATTTCCTTGCACTCTGCTTCCCTCTGGATCATCACTGTTCTACTTATGTTGTCAAATGTTTGCCTTCCCTCCACAAAACCACACTGATCTATATCTGTCAATTAAGGTATCACTTTTGCCATTCTTTTAGCCATTCTAGATAAACACTTTATAATCATGATCTAGTATTGAAATGGGCCTGTATGAAGCTGGATTTGATGGATCTTTACCCTCTTTACGTAGTACAGCTACTACTGCTTTCTTCCAGAATGTTGGTACTTCTTCTCTTAAAATATTGTTAAACAAAACCTTCTAGATCTTCATCAGTTTTTTCCCCCTTAGCTTCCAAAGCTCCACAGGAATACCATCTAATCCTGGGGACTTTCCTGTACATTGGTCATACATCACCATTTTTATCTCATCTCCTCCTATCCTAACTGTTAGTAAATGAGCCTCCTCTCCCTCCAGCCTTGGCATATTTAATTCTTCCATAAACATTTTCATTTGTACCTTTCCTTGATTTCCACAGTTCTCTGCTTTATACAGGCTTGCATAGAATTTCTGAAATATTTCTAATAGTTCTACAGGATCCCTAGTTATCTTCCTTGTAATAAGCTCTCTAAACCTGGTGACAGTCCTTTCTACTTTCTGTTGTCTGAGTAGTTGTGCTAAAAGTTTTTGTGCTCTAGAGTTGTCATAAAAAACAGTTGCTTAACAGCAATCTTTCTAAACTCATGCATATTATCAAGGTAGTCCCTTATTTTCTGTTTGGTATTCTGTAGTTCCTCCTCCTCTTGTTCTGTGAGATTTCCCCTATTTTGCAATACTTTAACATTTGTCCAGCTCTCTAAATAATTATTGCTTCTTCTTAACCATAATCCCTTTCTTTTACTCCCACCTTATTTTTAAATTTCATTTTAATTTTATCCCACTTCCTAGCTATATTTTTAGAAGTTTCTACTTTCTCTTATGGCTCCTGAATAACTTTCACTGCCCATTTCTTAAATTCCACTCTTTTCAGCAGATAGGTAAGAAAGCGCCAGTGTCTCACTTTTATTTCATCACCCTGTGTTTTTATATTAACTATTGGTGCATGATCTGAAATAGTTACTGGGCATGTATCAAGAACTTCAATTAAATGCCAATGTTCCTATGAAAAGTAAATTCTGTCTAGCCTTGCCCAGTTTTTGTATTTTGGAGAATAATGTGTAAATTCACACCGAATTCCTAGTACTGAATTCACATCTTCCATACCAAATATTTTCATAAATTTCTTTAAAAATCTACCCTCCTTTGTTATATTTCCCTTTCTGTGCCCCCCCCCCCAGATACATCGTCACTGTTGCAAATCAAATTCCACTCCCCACCTACAAGTAATATTCCTTGCTGAAAGCTGATTATTTCTCCCAGAAATTTCTTTAGCTCTATTATAACAGTTTTCAGTGGAATATAAATACATATCAGCGTAATCCTCCTCACTTGCTAGTAGCCCCTTAGTACTTCAAATCTATCACTAATGTGTTTTTTTCCTCTTCTATTACTATTGTAGCTTCTCTTGCAATTAACATAAGTACTCCTCTCTTCCTTTGCCCCAGGTATTCTGCTGAATAACCATCCTGAAAACCTTTTTTTTTTTATCAAATTCACATGTTCAGTTCTTTTCAAATATGACTCCTGTAGCACAGCTGTTTGCACTCTACATTTTTTTAATATAGTTCACTGCTCTTTCTTTTTTGGATTTATCTATGACACTATTAACTTTTAAAGACATTATAGAAAGAATCATATTCTTGAGGGATTATTATTCCCACATTTGTATACAACAGCTTTTTTAAGTGTCTAGTTCCAGCTTTTGTGTTATATGCATGCACTGTCTGGCAGGTTAATCTTTTATACAGTGCTTCCTGTCATCTCCATTTGAGCCTACGTCACATCTTGCAGAACCTTTTTTGTTTTATTGAAAACTCTCAAATAAAAATACACAGGCACACACCCCCAATGCCCCTTAAAACTACTAATACCACACAAGACTATGTACATCTTCATATATTAAAGTTTTATCCCTTTACCAGGAACATAAGCTCCAAACTGACAACCACACACACAGACTCGAGCTATAAAGCTTATCCATACTAAGATGCATGGTAGAACCTGTAATTCTATTAATTGCTGTCTGGGTTTTGCCTTATCTTTAGAGCTCTCCCAGATGAGAAACACTTGAATGCTTTCAGAAAACATTTTCTCCAAGCCATTTCTCTTTATCAGACTGTCTGCTAGTGACATGAGAACCAGATATGGGACCATTTACTAGAAAAAAAGACCTTATAATATTCAATATTTTTTTTAATTTACTTGTTTCTGTCAAAACTTGTTACTATATAAAGCTAACAGTCATTCCCCTCTGCAATAATGAGAAAAATCACACTAATTTGTTTTTGTCTTGCTCTTTTAACTAGGATCCCCCTTTTTACATTGCAGTGCCTACATTTCGTAAAACTAAACAAGGAGAAAGTGAGAAGGAGAAAGAAACAAAAAGAATAAACAAACACCGGTTTACATTAGTATCCCCTTTACACTTAAAAGTGACAGAAGAAACTTTATAACATACAGAGAAAAATCATGCACCACTTAAGTAATACTGTTAAGAAAAAAAAAAATACTTACAGTGCAGTCTATCATTCCTCTTCCCCCTCTCCTGAGTATTTTTCCAAACATTAATGACAGGAAGTAGGGCATATGCTTTAGACTCCCCTACAAGTTTAACAAAGTCCAAACAAGTACAGTATTTCCAGATTTTCTTTTTCTGTTCTGTTTCACAAATATAATCATTGCCTTGCAATCCCACATCTGCCAACCTCCAGGTTATTGATTTTAGTCTCCAAATGTTATTGACATGAAGTAGGGAATGCTTTAGAGTCCCCTACATGTTTAAGTCCAAGAAGGTCCAATATTTTCTAATTCTTTTTTGTTTATTCCTGTTCATCTCCATCTCCCAAACCCTGTCTCTGCTTCATTTCCAGTGCACTCTTGGTTCTTCTAGACAACCTTTGTGCTTTTCTCTCTCAAACATTTTCCATTGAAACATTGGGAAAGGTTTCACTGGCACAGTCTCTCTGTGGTTTTTATTACAATCTCCTCCCGTTTCACAGCTCACTTTTTATTGGACAAACTTCTGCATTTCTTTGTTAGCATGTATTTCATCAAAAAACGTTTTTTTAACACCTTTATTGAATTATCACTTATGACACAGGCAAATTTACATTTATACAAATAATCAAACTGCATTATTAAATTAACACTAACAAACAATATACGTCCCATATATTGCTATACACCATATAGCCAACGTAACATTACATAAATTATTCAATTTCTGCCCCTTTTTTCAAAGAAACATCTTTATTAAACCATCACTTACAACAGAACCAATCCTCCATTTATATAAATGAAAACAAAGCACACTGACACAATGCTAGTTGCAAGCATTTTACATAACAAACCATAATGACACACTTCCAGTTGCAAACATTATGCATCACTTATAATCTAGCCAATCATGTTCAGTCAAACATTGCATAGCTCATTTACATCCTGCCTTCTGTTAAACCTCCTTCATCCCCTGTATGTATTGTTCCCACAATTCCCACTTTTCCAATGATCTCAATTCCAGTTGTTTTATCTCTGTTACTATAGTCAGTACTTCTAATATAGCTGGTTTAGAGTTTCATTTCCACTTTCTAGTAATTGCTTTTCTTGGCAGCCACTATAATTAGACACAGCAAGGCCTTACCATGTCTAGGCAATTCCAATTCTGTATCATAGCTCAGAAAAATCATCACACCAATCTGCACACCCAGCATCTCTGACAGTGCATCCCGCAGGGAATCCTTATATTCTCCAACCCACAGAACTCCCAGAAAATATGTTCCCAAGTACCTCTTTCTTCCCCGGCACACCTCCAACATTTGCTGTCTACCTGAGGAAAAATTCTCTGGAGTCTACCTGGGGTATAAAAATATTTATGAAAACATTTCCAAGAAAAAAATCCTAAATCTTCCAGATTTTGTTTGCATATTTGGGAGACATACACATATCCTCCTACTGTTAATTTGTGAATTGCTTATCCAATCTCTCTTCCCAATCCTTTTTAACCTCCTCTGATTGATTCTTATAGTTATCATACAATATTTTATATGCTCTACTAATTATTCCCCTTTTAATGACAGCTTCTGTTCTAGATTCTGCTAAAAACTCTACTAGTGCTGGTCTTTCATTTAGGACTCCCTTATTTCTTTCTCTATGCCTATACACTGATATCAGTCCTCGAAAGGGAAGGTAATCTCTAATCTGCAGTCCAAACAAATTATTGGCCTCTTCCCATTCTGTTACCTTTCTCTCTCTTGTTATTTGCTCACAATACCTTGAATCCTTTGCCAGTTTTCTCCAATAAATCCCAGCCGCCTCTTTCCTATTGTCTATATCCCTAATTGTAGTCATCCTTAATGGCATAATCTCCTTTCTCCATTCCTGTATTGGCTTAGTTATTAGAATACTTTCTTCTACTTTATGGATACAATATGATGTATGATTATTGTTATTCTCCTTAAAGGCCTGTATCCAAAATCCCAGTCTCTCCTTGTTTCTTGAGCTTATCCCCCATTTCAACATCATCCCTTTCCACTTTGAATTATAGTTTTCTGTTTGTCATCAAAAAATGCTTTTTTGTTCCCCCAGAGGAAAATATTTTGAGAATAGCTGGGTACAGCTGTTTGAATCTCATGCCTGCTTCTCAGCATGTCCTATATAATGGAATAAATGTATTCCTCTTCTGCCTGGTGGGCAATGAGTAGTCATTATCCACAAACACTCTGCTGTCTCCCACTTTTAGTACTTTGTTCTTTTGCCACAGTTTTGTCAGAATCAACTCCTCCTGCTGGTAAGACTGCATTTTTACTATTAAAGGTCTGTGTTACTTTCTCATAGCCAAGTTTGGAACAAACACACGAAGTGCCCTTTCAATTAACAGTTCTTGTTGTGGAATACCAGTCAAGTTGCTTATTTGTACTTTCATAAAATTAATAGGGTCTGTTCCTTCCAGCTTCTCTGGTACAGCAGAAAATCTAAGGTTTTCCCTAAGTGCTCTGTCCTCTTATTCTATTATTTTTCAAAACATCTCTTCTTGTGTAGTCTCATATTCAGCCAGCCTTTTCTTCATTTCAGCCTCTGAGCTTTGCAGTTCTGTCACCTTATCTGAATATCTGTTCAAAGTTTCTTCCATTTTTTTTCCAGCTTTGTTTTTTTTTTTTGTGTTGATATACTCCATCAGTGTTTCATTTATTTTAACCAGGTCTGTGTACAACTGCTTTATACTTTCCTCTGTGTTACTGGAAAATCATGTCCGCAACTTGCACTACTACTTTCTGAACTGCAGTCTGTGCTTTTCCTCCACTTTCGTATCTGATTTTCCTCCGGGTCCTTTATATTTCTTTTTTTCCTGGCATCTAGGCAGTGCACTTCCTAGTCAGTTACTGAAATTTACCCAGAAATCTAGGTCCATTGGCTTTCTATGCCAAGTTTCTGTACTTGCACTACTACTTTCTGAACTGCAGTCTGTGCTTTTCCTCCACTTTCGTATCTGATTTTCCTCCGGGTCCTTTATATTTATTTTTTTCCTGGCATCTAGGCAGTGCACTTCCTAGTCAGTTACTGAAATTTACCCAGAAAAATAAGGTCCATTGGATTTCTATGCCAAGTTTCTGTTTTCAGACTGGGAGAGCCAGAATTAAGCTGCTACTCAACGTGTAACCATCTTTGAAGTCTAGCTGAATGTTTGCTTAGGTTTTTGAACATGTCCATCTTGCAAAGGATCAGACTGGATGGACTTACTATTGTCTGCATCAGAGGCCTCATCAAAATCTGTGGCACTAGACTGAGCTTTGGAGAAGGTAGTCCCATAGTCATACTGAGCAGGAGCACAGTCTCAGAAATGATCATACTTTAAAAGATGCTTAGCTAAGGAAACCACATCAGCCCTACACATGGTAATAACCTGTCATGTAGTGCAGTCTCTGTTTCTTCTTACTATGAATTACACTAGATGAAAAATACCTAGGGGCAGAGTATTATGTCTGGCAAAGGGTCTCTTATCAAGGATGTGTCCTGTACCTAAAGGATTTGGTTCTCCCATACCTGAACCAGGTACTAGAACAACCCCCGGAGGATGTGTCTGACCCCAGTATCATAGAGGGCTGAAGCTTACACACCACAGGGGAACAGGGGTAAAAAAAAGGTAAGGGTCCATTTTCTGGCTTAAGACAAATAAGACTAAACTGTATAATATACAGCAGAAACAGTTTACATTGTGCTAAGCTATGTTTTACTATATGCATAGTGTAGGAAACAGCAGCAAACACAGTCACAGTACCAAGTAAAAGTTGCTTGTCCAGAGACATATATATATATATATATATATATATATATCAATCATAAAGCAAATTTTATAAACAGGTCATTAACTATGAAAACAGTGGGATCAATCAGCCCAGTTTCATTGACCAAGAACCATCCTCCTATATTTCCTGGATAAACTAACTGCTGGGAAAAATATTTTTCATATGTCACCAAGACCGAAGTAACAAAACAAATGGCGCACTGCTACAGTCATCCTGCTCCATAAAGGGGGAGCAACTACAGACCCTGGGAACTACTGTCCCATTAGCCTGACGAATCTGGTATGCAAAGTTATGGAGTGTATCATCATGGACCTGCTTAAAAAAGATATAGGCAGTCTCCAAACTCTTGACCCCACACAGTTTGGCTTTGTCCAGGGGAGATCCTGCCTGCTGAACCTGGTTAACTTCTTCAAGGCAGTCATCAAGGCTGTGACTGAGGGTAAGGCAGTGCATACAGTCTACCTCGACCTGGCCAAGGCCTTTGATACCATTCCCCACTAACATATCATTGCTTAACACACCAAACTAGGCATCTATCCTTACATCACTAGGTGGGCTGCAAACCGGCTCACAGACAGGACCCACAGAGTGAAAGGTGTGGATTCCAAGTCAGACTGTTGATCACTCACGAGTGGAGTCCCACAGTGCTCGGTCCTGGGCCCTCTCTTGTTTGGCATCTACTTCTCAGAAGGCCAGACCAACACAGAAAGACTCTGGCTGACCAAGTAAGCTGATGACTGCAAGCTAGGAATCATTATCAACTCCCAAAGTGATGCAGACATCCTACAAAAGGGCCTCTCTGAGACCAATAACTGGTGTAGGGATCACAGCCTGAAGCTTAACACTAAACAATGCGTTATCATCCCCTTTGGAAAAAACTCAGTTCCCACGAATTACCACGTTGATGGGAACCCACTGAACACCGAAGGAGCCATAAGAGATCTGGGCACCCAGGTCGACAGCCATCTCACCTTCGACCACCACATTGCCACTGTGGTCAGACAGTCCTTCTACGTGGCACATCTTATAAACAAAGGTATCGCATCCAGGAAGAAAGAGGTCATCATCACTCTCTACTCATCTCTCATTTGTCCAAATATCGAATATAACACCCCATTTGTCAGGTACCTGACCAGACACCTACAACAGCTGGACAGGCCACAAAAGTGCCTCATAAAAGGATCCTAGGCCTTAAACACGTCCTACATGGACAGACTCAAGAAATGTCGGTGTTCTCAGTCTCTTATTATCTACTTAGAGGTGATCTCTGCTTGACTTACAAAGCCATGTCCGACCCAGTCCTACTTGAAAAGCTACACCTAAAGAAATCCCAATCCCCCCGCGCCACACGCTTCTTAGATCACAACATCATTACTATAATTAACAGAACATGCTGGAGGGACAGGTTCATCTCCCAAAAACTGACCATACTCTGGAATAAGCTTCCCATTCATGTCAAGCAGAGCACCTAGCTGGTCCTCTTCAAGAGAAATCTTGACAAATGGATGGGTAACAAAGTTCACTCCTGGGATCATCCCAGTTGCCCTACTGGATATGGGCACCGTGAATTAACATTGGGTGGCACGGTGCCAGGGCAATTTTTTTGGGGCTAGGCTTGTAAAGGCTCCAGGGTCATTAACCTAGTACACACCTATGAACTTATGCAAATAAAGCTCAATGCAAATTCCTGGGCATTGTGCTGCATGCTTACCAGTGACAATTTCTGCAGCATCTACAGTATTCTCTAATTATCCCTTAAAGCAATGAGTTTATTTCAGGAAAACCTTCCTACGCACATAACTGGGTATAAAGAAGGGCATTTTCTTCCAGATCCACTACTAAATGAGTTGGCTTTGAAAGTCTAGAACACAAAGTTTGTAACACTACACATTACCTTACTAATTCAGCTGCCAGCAAAATCTCAATTTCCTTCCTTAAAATCTTGCTCCTTTTGGCTTGAAATGGTTAAGGAGATAAAAAAAATACTTGTGTTCTTAGGACAGATTCAGTGACAACTTATGGGGTGTGGGCACAAGCCACCAAAAATGATTACCACTTTTACTATGTGTAGTGCCTCTTCTACCATTTCTAAATGGGATATCAGAGATGTCTTTGTGCATAATCACTTGTCTCATAACAGACATACAAACAGTTTCAATAAGATGTCAGATTAAGTTAAGATGTAATGTTTCTCTCTCCCCCTACCTTGTTAGATGCATCCCAGAGTTCCATACTAATAACTCAGTCGTCTATATTTGTATCAATCATGTATCAAAATGCATAACATATGCAGTTCTTTGGTACTTAGCGATGCTTGGAACTCTTTTTTTCTAGTTTCAGAAGTGGCTCCATAGTCATTAATTAATAATCAAAAACTAAACAACACATTGATGGTTGTTACAGTGCAGGCTATTCCTCTCATAAAACTCAAGAGTTGTTCTAGTCTTCATTGGTAACTTGAAAAATAGCAAACCGATTAAATGTGTCTCTTACTTCAGATATTCAGCAATGACCCTAGATTACTCTTGTATTTTACGGAAGGTGCACAAATGGGCTGCAATGTTACAAAATTATGTATGCTTCAGGATATTATACAAGGTTATGCAGAGTGGGATTTACAGTATGGTGTCTAAAGGGTTCATGGGCTTCCCTACCCCTAAATTATAGATGGCACCCTAATTACAGAATACAAAGTTTCCAAAACTGTCCATGAACCTTAGAGTAACACAACATGTGCAAGCATGCTTTCAACTGTTCTTGAACACTGTGCATCTACTGCCTATATGACAAGCTATATTGAATGTCAAAAATTCAGCAGTTATTCAAGATTGATACTTCACTAACTCTTTGGAATCATAAACGCATTGACTTGGCACTAGTCTAACATGCAAAAGTTAATAAGCAATAAGCAATAACACGGCTGAAGTTCCACAGACAAGTAAGACCTGCTGCACTACAAATCGCAAACTATTGCAGATGACAAACTGTCAACTCACATTACCTGCTGTTTATTTTTTATATCATATCAAATTAATCTACTGTAATGCTTTCTGTATTAATTTCTCCTTTGGAGCTTTTCTTCCCTCCATTGAAACAGCACTCACCCAGTTGGACTCAGTTAACAAAAGCAATAAATATACAAACTGGTATATTATAATACTTCAATATTTAATTTCTGGTGAGAGGAGAAGAACATTATCTGCGTGTCGACTGTATGCTTAATGAGTGCCATGATTAAACTCCAAAAATGGGAAAAAGACAAACTTGTTGAACACCTTGATATCCAGAAGGTGCATAACTGCTGATAAGACTGGATCTCCCACTGGGGATTGACACGGATAGTGCCAGAAGGCAAAGAACAGCAGCAGGAGGTAAAACAGCTTTAAAAACTGTTACATATTTGTTTTACCACATCTGTAAACAAAATGTGCGACAACATGAAGTGACAAACAATTTTACGGCTGATTGCTCTCCAGAGGGACTTCATTTCTGCCGGCTATCCAAAGTGTTTTCCTGGCTTTTATAGGCTTTGAAAGCCACTGGTACAAGACATCATGCTCCTACTCTGTTTTTCTTCTGTGTAACTAATAGAATATGAAGCAGATAAAGCTCAATGCACTACAAAGAAGCGTTAACAGTTGTCATTAACCATAACCATTCATTATGTCTCTTGGCATGGATGCCAAAATTCCCCGCTTGAGCTTCGAACTCAAAGTGAATATTTTGCCATCCACGTCTCAAACACATAGTAGTTAGCTATGATCAGAGACCCAATAAGAACCCTTTACATTGCATAAAGCTTCACTTAGTGTTTGTTCTACCCTGCGCTAGAGTGTTACTTTATTTTAGGTACGTAGGTTAGATCCAACAACCCCTTTTCAGCTAAGACCTGACACAAAGGAACAAGACAAACAGTCACGTGTCCTAGCAACAGAAACAATATGGTTACTTCCACAGCTCTTGCCACCACAGAACCAGTGAAATGAAAAAAAGGGACAAAACGTAACAGGATTATTAACTCCCTAAAGAATGCAAAGCTAATGTCACTTGCCACAATTACAGGCAGTCTAAATGAGCTCTAAACTCGGACAGGGAGGAAGTCTTCCTAACTAGTAAAGGACTTCATTTTAAATGTTACCCATGTATAATACTATCAAACACTAATATTTCTGGCCACAATGTAACTAACTGTAAGACATCATTCCTTTGGTGCACCTTTCGTGCAGAAGGCTGGGGGTTCTATTCAGCACCAGACAGATGGGTTGTTGACACTACAGTACGGCAAGGGGGGGGGGGGTGCTGCACTCCTGAATGGGTTTTCCTTTGGATGAAATGTTAAACAGATAACTCATCTGCTTCAGATAGTGGTAACTCAGGTGGATGCAAAAGTTCTCATGGTACCTATCCAAAAGATTTGGGGATGTTCCCTGACGCCCTGGTCAAATTTCCCCAAGTAGCATGAATGCCACCTCAGGTCTCCCCTGAAAAAAACGAATAGCCTAGTGGGACTAACCCAGTTAAAAAGGACAGATAAATAAATACTGTTTAGCATATCACGCACTGGTAATAAGAACGCAACAGTCAGTGCCTGCTACACAGCATAAAGAAAGAAAACCCTGTGCCCCAAGAAACTTTATTAAAACAGTGGACCTTATTGCTGAAAGGACCATTTATGAACAGATAGGATGGAGTACTTGAAGCTCTCTTGCCCATCCTGGAAATGGCATTCACCCGAACTCCCACTGTTTGAAGTCCACTCAACTGACAACCAGATAAATGACCTCCACGCAATGTAGCAGGTGTGGAGAAAAAAGGATGTATGTACTCTCATCTGGAGGAAAATATGGACAGCTGTAGCATTCATCCTCACTTCTGCCAGTCACTGTATAATGCAATGCACTTACCAGCTAAAAGACAGAATGGGGATTAGGGCAGCATTACAAAATTCTAAGCAAAGTACAGCTGGTGACTCACCAGATTCTTGAACGTCATATTTCATTGCCAGCTGCAAAAGGCAAAGCAAACTAAAAAGGAAAATTCTCCTCGGGGGAAAAATAGAGTGCTCTATTTCCCCAAAGATGGGGTGACACAGGATGCTAAAGCAGTCAAAGAGGATGGAGAAATGTAAATAATGGGGTGAGACATGGGAACAACAGCCGAGAAGTGAGACACACTAAATATGTAAATAAAAAGCATATTGCCAAATGTCCAGAGTGTGCAAATGCTTGCACTGCAAATCATCTATGACATTATTCTCATTCTGGCCCAATGCCCCCAATTAAAACATTAACAATTTTATCAATCAGTAAATAACAGCATGTGTTACGGTCATAGGAAAGTGATCAACTGCTACCTGAGACACACAGCAATAAATTCTATATTAACTTACTGCAAATATGGCTTTGTTCAGACCAGCTTTTACAGTAGAATGTTACCTAAACATTAACAATTTTATTGTTTCAGACTATCAAGTCTTAAGTGTTAAAATAACAGCCATGCTACAATATACTTTATGACAAAAATGTACATCACAAAACACTAAACTCACATTTGTAAAACCTTTCTTTTCAAAAGGTTTTCACCTTTAACAATAAAATCTTGTTAACAATGCAAGGTTGTAAATTGCTGGCAGTGTCAAACCAAACTGGATTGCTGTTGTAATGAATTCAGTCTATTCCTTCCATAGCCAAAGAACCCCCAGTTGGTTAACAAGAAATCTTCAAACAGCCCAAAGGCTTTCATATCCTAATTGTCTCCTTACTTCCTGCAGCTAAAGACACTGTTTATAAAAATAAAGGATACCTGAAACGAGTCCACTTTTCAGAAAGCAGTACCCTAGAGAAAAGAAAAAAAAAAAACTCAAACAATATTGATTTCATATTAACATTCTTGACTATGTAAGCATCAGAACAGCTGATGTCCAAAAGGGGTATTGATAATGCCATTAGGCCGGGTATACGGTGCATGCTGACACTTCAAGCCTTGCAAAATGTGTTTACTAGAATAACAGTATATGTTAACTATTTCTACAACCACTGCTGAGAAGCTATTCTAAATTCCTTTTATCCACCAGTACTTTTGAGCACTTCTATTATAGTTGTATAATAATAAACTACAGGAAATTGCCCTAATCAACACATTGTTTAAGCTGTGATGCTAACCTGCAGTAAGACACATGCAGAGATGCCAATTTAAGTATTAAACAGTGAGTCATCGTGTACAAGGTATTTATAATGACAAAAAGCAGTTCTAAACTTATCACAACAGCAGAAGAGGTGTGTTTCAAATCCACACAAAGGTGCACCAACTATGGAAATACTCTGCTGTCTAACTAGAAAGTTTAGTTGCTGCATTTGCCAGAAGTCTGAAAACATTTAATTTGTGAAATATGGGTATTTTTCCACTCTATAAGTTATACATGTGAACAAGGACTGAAAGAAAAAAATGAAAAGATAACATGTACTGGGAGGGTGGCCTAATGGTTAAGGTGTTTGCCTTAAAAACACAAGGTACAGGTTTTGAATCTCACAAGGGATAATTGGCTAGGCTTCAAATGGCTCGCAAGGGCAGTTAGCCTAGTACTAATCTATGAACCTATGAACCTACTCCTCAAGAAAAGAAGGGCATGGGGATATAATAACTCTCTAAGTAGAAGCAACATTATCGGCTAGAAGTCTAAGAACCATATTAACCTGTATCAATATCATCAGAAAGAGATTTGATAAATGGTATCTTTGAGGTATTTTTTTAGGATGAAGTTCACATTTGGACAGTTAGCCGCGCAAGTGCAACTACTGCAAATGGCATTTTCACAGCGACCAACTTACTACATGGGAATCAATACAGTCCTTACTAGAGTAAGAAAGGACAAGGAATGGCTTAATTAGGCAGTAACCAAGTTCCATATATCCAATTAATAATTTCCATGCCTGTCTAACATGTTCATAGGTGCACAGGTGTATAACAGGCTAACGACCATTAGGGCCATTATAAGCCTAGCCATGCAACCCAAATGTGACCCACAAATTTGATTTATACAGAAGGTGATTTACTAACTGCCTCTGTCTATCAGAGACATACGAACCAGACTAGAGGGTGAGTTTCTGACAGCCTATCAATTGATCCAAGTTGCACTTAAAAAGGGATATGGAGGAGTTCTGCTTTACATGGATGGGATCATGTTCCAGAGAATGGGAATTCTCTGAGAAACCTCTCTAACATGTCCTGTGTGTGTCACAAGCAAAATTTATGTCTTTTAATCTATGTTATGACTTCATCAGAATAACAACAGAACAAAGTGCATTTAAACACTCTTAGAGACAATCTGATTAGATGCTTAATCTAATAGAAAGCCACACAATGTACTTAATAAAAAAATGTATAAATGTGTAAATATGTAAAAAAAACAAAACAAAAGAAAATGTAAAACTAACAGCACAAAAATGTAAACCTAGTTTACCAGAAGCAGTGACTATAGTAACAGAGGTAAAATAGCTGGAACTGAGATCTTTATAAAAGCATAGGAGCAAATTGCATAGGAAAAATGGCAATTGTGGGAATAATATGTGCAGAGGAGGAACAAAGATTAAAAGAAGGCAGGATTTCAATGAGCTGTCTACTGTCTGATTGGCAATGACTGGAGAGATTATAAATGATGTATAATGTTTGCAACTACAATTATGTCAATATGGTTTGTGATGTATAATGTTTGCAACTAAAATTATATGAGTATGGTTTGTTTTCATTTATATCATTTACATGTTACACATGATAATTTAATAAAGATGTTTCCTGTTTAAAAAAAAAAAGATAAAATAATTGGAAATGGGATCTTTAGAAAAGGATAGTTGTGAACTACATAAAAAAATGCAGAATAATATTTTGGAGGAGGAATGAGGTTTAAAAGAAAGCAGGATTTGAATGAGCTATGTAAAGTTTGGCCGACAATGGCTGGATAGATTATAAGTGATGTATGTTTGCAACTAAAATATGTCAATATAGTTTGTTTTCATTTATATAAATGTATGACTGCCTACGTCATACGTGACAATTTAATAAAGAAGTTTCTTGTTTAAAAACGGGTAAAGGCAATATGCTTGTAACAGCTAAAAATCTGGAATGTAGGTAACTGAAAGATGCCTACTGATACAGACATGTTTCCTGTCAAAACAGTAATGGGTAGTAAGGAGAGAAGGTAACGACATATTCAATCGAATCTTTGCACATTTAATTAAGGAATGCAGTTGTTTGGGTCTATCTAGGAGTATGCTAGGGCAAAAGCAATAACACCGGCAAAAGGACACTGACAGATTTACAGGAAGAAAAACGTAATGAAAAGAGTGGAAACACGTTTTTTAATCAGACAAATCCACTAGGTACAAGTGCCACTTTTTTCAGGGGGACCACAGAGTAGGACTAAGTGGTTTAGTTGGAGTCACATAGTAGGGAAAGCAGACTACCGAGAGAATGAAGCAAGTGACTACAGGATGAAGCTTGTTAGCAGCTCAAAGCCCTAACCCGCTCTGCTAAACAGCCTGTTAACTGCAGTGAAGTAGGTTCAATTAAATTATGGCTGGAAAAATAATCTTGGTGGATGGTTATAACTACCGCTAGCACAAATTATGCACAGCAATGTGTAATATCAGAGACTATGGCCAACAGACTGTGGGATACAAATCTGGGGGAGGGGAAATGAGATGCTTAAGTCATTTAGACACTATACAAGGTTCTAAAAAAAAGATATGCATTGTTCCACAAGAGGCCTTGTGGTTGTACCGAGAAAAGTCCACAAGTCTGGCAAAGTATGCACAGCACAACTACAAAATGTAGCAAAGATGAAGTGTTAGAATAAGGGGGAATACTACATAGGATCTACTATGAACACAGGGGAATTAGTGCTTAGCGGTTGGCTTCAAGAAATGGACAGACAGTAGTAGGCCATTGGCCTTCTGTCATTACATTCAATTTGAATGCAAAATGTGTACCATATAGCTTCATCATTGTTTTTCCTAACGTTAAACTCTGCTAGGTCTACACTGCTCCTCTGATGCAAAAGAAGTCTCCAATTTAGTTACGAAACACATTAAATGATTAAATACAAATCAATCGCACAACTAGAATGAAATCAGAAGAAAAATGTAAAAAATGCTCAGACTCTAACAGACGACTCCTGATTTACTTGTCTGCATAACTTCCCGCTGCCTTCTCAGTCATAAGGAATCGAGCGACTTCAGACAGCATTACATAACTCTAACTAGACAAAGCAAACTGCTATTCATGACCTGCAGTCATGATGTTGCTACTCTGATCAGTATGCACTTTTAATCGGTTAAGGAGATATCTGATGATCCACGCAAACACTTATCTTATATGACTACACAGGAAAAAAAGTCTCTATGCAAAGTTTCAATTAGCAGGAGATGAAAAAAACATATACTACCTTTAAATAAGCTTAACTCCATGGACCTGATCTAATGTTGCTATTTGTGGTGACAAAAATGTGGATTTATGTTGACATGTGGCTCTAAAACCCTAAAACACAATATGTGAGAAAAGGGGGTCTATATCACCACTAGTTTTATTTCCCTGGGGAAAAAAATTGCATAAATGAACATTCCACAGATTTAGCTTTCAATGGATTAAGTTCAATGAATAGGGATTTGAGGGTTAGTCGCTTCGATGAAGTGATATAGACCTGAGAAAAGGTGGTCTACTGCAGAAACATGACTCCCTTTTTATGAAGTAAAAGCAGTGTCAAGGAAATTGTATTAACAGGCCATGATTCACTTGTGCCCAGGTTAATACATACATACCACAAGTGCCCAAACACATGCCAGTCAACAGACAGCCTGCTATAGTGGAAATGGTATCTCTTTCCAGGCACATTACTTTAATTCTCACACTCCATTTTCCATACCTCAATGACTTGTTCCTGCATATGTCACCTGGTGTACTTCCAGTGCTTTGCACAAATCCAAACTAAAAGGCTTCCCTTCTGCAAATGTATTTGTCTAGACAAGATGAGGAAAATCAGCTACCTGGTATAAACAAACTATAGACAACACACAAGTCCATCTGATAGTCTCTAATACACTTGAAATACTTTTTACACCTGAAATGTAAATAGCCTGGCAGATCGTTTCAGTGCCATCGTTTCAGTGCCAACTTCACCCCACTCTCACCCCCTAAAAAAGCCCATCTCAATACTGAAAGATTGCCAAATTGCGGTAATAATGGCCACACAGGAAAAAACAACACTCTCCAAAGCTAAGAATACAGCATCCATGGGACCAGACGACATCCTGAGCTGTGTACTACATGAACTACAAAATTAACTGGCACCTCACCTAAGTGTCATGTTTAATCATAGCCTCATCTCAGTCTTCGTGCCCACTGAGTGGCGCACAGCTACAGTTATCCCACTCCACAAGGGAGGGATCACCCTTGGATCCCGGGAACTACCGCCCCATCAATCTGATGAGCCTGATCTGCAAGGCCATGAAACATATTATCATGGAACGTATAAACAAAGACACTGGCAACCTTCAAGCACTGGACCCCACCCAGTTTGGGTTAGTGAAGGGCCGATCTTGTCTCCTGAACCTGACTGACTTCTTCGAATCAGTCTCCAGAGCTGTGGACGAGGGTAAGGTGGTCCACACAGCCTATCTGGACCTAGCCAAGGCCTTCAGCACCATCCCCCATTCTGGAATCACAGATAAACTTACTAAGCTGGGCATTAATCCCTACGTCACTCGATGGGTTGCCAACTGGCTTACTGACAGAATCCACACTGTAAAAGTAGCCGACTCTAAATCCAGCTACAGACAAGTGACAACTGGAGTACCTCAGGGTTCAGTCCTGGGACCGCTCTTGTTTGGCATCTACTTCTCTGAAGTACAGGCCAACACTAAGGACTCTGGATAACAAAGTTCGTAGATGACTGCAAACTGGGAGTCATTATTGAATCCCCAAATGATGTGGATATTCTACAAAAAGGCCTTACAGAAACAGATGCTCAGTGCCAGAGCCATGGGCTCAAGCTCAATCCCAAGAAATGTATAGTTATCCCCTTTGGTGAAAAAACATGTACCCGTGAATTACCACATAGGTGGCAGTACACTAAACAGCAAAAGTGTGATAAGAGACTTAGGGACACAGGTGGACAGTGGTCTCACCTTCGATAACCACATTGCCACAACAGTCAGGAAATCCTTCTATGTGGCACACATCATCACTAAGGGCTTTTCAGCCAGAAAAAAGGAGGTCATTGTCCCACTGTACACATCCCTCATTAGACCCATTATAGAATACAATGCCCCGTTTGGTATGTACCTCTCAAGACATCTGCAACAACTGGAAAGACCGCAGAAATACCTCATTAAAAGAACCACAGGCCTAAAGCAGATGCCCTATGCTGACCATCTAAAAAAACTCCAGCTATACTCGGTCACATATCGTCTACTCAGAGGCAATCCCTGCTTAACATACAAGGTCATGTCAAACCCAGAGCTGTTCGACATGCTACATTTAAAGAAATAAAATCCAAAGGAAAACGTAGTCCAAAGCCAACAAGGAATTTATTTAGGCATAGACAAAAAAATAAAAAATAAAACTGAATTGACCTAGGTTTCATCTTCACAGTAAGACTTCTTCAGAATACCAAAACACATCAAAACCACACTTTATATATGTAGTTAAATAACCACACCCCCAGCACAATTCCATTAGTCAATCATTCCTAATTCCTAAGAAATACAAGTATAAATATAAATCAATATATGTAAAAAACAAAACAAAATGACACTTACATATATATACGTTTTTAAAAACTGAGTGTTAAAAACATGTTGCAAACACAAGTAATCATGACTTCCCCATAATATGTTTGAGCCTTAATAAAGGCTTAATAGAACAATAATCATTTAAACCAGGATACTTTTGAGCATCTAATTTGATTTGCCACCTAAACTCACATAAATCCAAATGAACATCCAAAGTTCCCCTTGTGGATCATATTTTATTTGTTGTAAAACACAAAACCTGAATTAATGCGTGGAATTACTAGCAACATGCCTAGCCAAGGCATTTGTAGTTTTTAAGTGCTTAATATCCAAAAGGTGTTCCCTAATTCTCTCTCTAAAAGATCTGCAAGTTTTCCCTATATAGAATGCCAAACACTGTTGGCATTTTGCCATATAAACTACATTTTTGGAAAAACAATCAAAATGACCTAAAATAAATATATTAAAGTCATTAACAGTAAACTTGTGACCCATGGATAAAATACATGGACAAACCGAACATCTCCCACATTTAAAATTACCTAAAGCTCTGTTGGTAACCAAAGCCTTAGAACTAGAACACCTTTCAAAAATGTCCTTGAAAGCACAATCCATTCTAAAAACAAAGCTGGGACATGAACCCCACTTAATACCAGTGTTTTTATCTAATTGCAAAATACTCCAGTTTCTCCTAATCATATTGATTAACCAATCCAAATCCCCATTATAGGTGGAGATAAACATAAAAGGGGACCCCATCCTTCGATCCTCACATTAAATGCCCTTGTATATTGGACTATATTGAAATTAAGTATAGGTTGATAAAAGCCCGTGTCCCTTTTAAATTTAATTTCATTAAATAATTCCATACATAATTCTTTGGAATACCCTCTATTCAAAAATAATTTAATCATATAATTAAATTCATCCACAAAATCTTGGTTATCACTGACCATCCGTGCTGCTCTGACCATTTGGCCTTTAACTATACCTCGTTTTTGATGACTAGGATGCCAATTATTGTATTGTAAATATGAATTGGAGAAGGTGGCTTTCCTATAAATATTAGATCTAATACTCATGGAAGCCTTATCAATGGTCAATCTGACATCCAGATATGTTATTGAGTCCAGACTATACTCATGTGTAAATTTTAAAAAATCCACCGTACCACAGATGTAGTTAATAAACTCATTTACAATTTTTGTACGTACCATAAATGTAGATGTCCGATACGTATGCATCTGCAGTCATAACATATGGGTTGTCCTGCCTCAGGCAGCCTTGCGGTCGGCCGGATTCCAAAGTCTGGGTCTGGCCTCGGCTGATGTCGCACTTTCCCCGACGTCAGAGCGTCTGGGGTATAAAAGCATCAGCCGACGCCATCTTCCTCAGTCTTTCTTGCCCCAGATGCCAGGTGCCCTCTATGAAGGCTAAATTTGGAGAAAATGCCAAAAAATTGCAAACATAATGCAAAATTATATACATATATATATATATATATATATATACAAACAAATACACCATGACAGATTCCCCCAGCTAGCTAATGAAGGGGTAAACACCCTAGGAATACCACAGAGGGGAAGGTGGGAGGGTAAACCTGACTGCAGATGCATACCTATCGGACATCTACATTTATGGTAGGTACAAAACTGTACTATGTCCTTCAAGGATGCATCTGCAGTCATAACATATGGGTAGAATACCATAGCCAATCTATGGCACGAACTGGGCCTGTAGTTGTATATTGAGCTTCAAACAAAGATCCCATAGATTCATAGCCAGTCTGCATAGAGGGTAGGAATGTGTGCCTCCTTGCTTGTTTATGTACCACATAACTGTGGTGTTGTCTGTCCTTATTAGCAGGTGGCCTTGTTGAAGGAAAGGTTTGAAAGCCTCAATTGCATTTATCACTGCCAGCATTTCCTTTTGGTTTATGTGCATTTGCAGCTGCCCTTGAGACCATAGCCCTTGGATGCATTTGTCCTCCATGTGCGCTCCCCAACCTCGGTCTGAAGCGTCCGTGGTGATGGTTTGGTTTGCTTTTGGTTTGATGAAAGGCAACCCTCTGTTGGTCTGGCAGGCAAGAGCCCACCACAGGAATTCCTTCTGAAGGCAAGGTATGATTGGAATCAGAGTTTCTAAGCTGTGACTGTGCTGAGTCCATACACTCCTTAGGTACCATTGCAATCTTCTCATATGTAGCCTGGCTTGTGGAATTAGTATTATGCAGGATGCCATGAAACCCAGGGCCTGCAGGATTTTCCTTGCAGTTAGCCGAGTTTGTCTTGTCAGATTCTTGAAGTAATCTGGAAGTTGTTTCTGTTTTTCTTCTGTGAGAAAGGCCATTTGGGTGGTTGTATCCAGATCTGCACCCAAGAAGGTTATCCTTTGGGATGGCACAAGACTTGATTTTTGGATGTTGACTGTGTATCCCAAGGCCTGTAGTAGCTGGATGGCATAGTCCAAGTCCTTTAACAATTTTGTCTTGCTGTCCGCTTGTATCAGGCAGTCGTCCAGATATGGGTAAGATTTGAATCCCCTGAAGTCTGCAGTGTGCAATTACTGATGCCAGGCATTTCGTGAATACTCTGGGCGCAGTAGATAAGCCAAAGGGCAATGCTGAGAATTGATAATGCTCTGATCCTGCAAGAAATCTGAGGTGTCTTCTGCAACTTTGTCGAATGGGGACATGCAGGTATGCCTCCTTGAGATCTAGAGTCACCAGCCAAGACTCCTTGCCCAGCATGGGAAGAAGCTGCTGTAGGGTCAGCATCTTGAATTTCGGCACAATGAGGTAAGTGTTCAGTGCAGACAGATCGAGAATAGGTCTCCATTGATTTTCTTTCCTTGGAACAAGGAATAGCCTTGAATAAAAACCTTGGCCTTGCTCTGAGAGAGGAACCTTCTCTATGGCTTTCATTTGTAGTAATTTGGTGATTTGCTTCAAAGCCTCTGCCCTCTGATTTGGTGGCAGGTCTGGCATTCCTTTTCTTTTTGGCAATGTGTGGAAATGGAACCTGTATCCTTTGTCTATTATTTGCAGTGTCCATGAGTCCCTTGTAATGTAATGCCAATTTTTTGAAAATAAAGAAAGCTTTCCGCCCAATGGTGCTTCTAATTGAGCCCTGGTTGGCGGAGTCAAAAATAAGTCATTGTGTTTGTCCTGGTGTAGCAGTTGCTGTTCCTGCACTACCTCTCTGGTTGGGTGGCTGCCACTGACGGCCTCTGTAGTGGCCTCTAGCTTGCCCCCTACCTCTGGTACGCCTGTTCCTGCCTCTCTGTGATCTGTCTGAGTCTGGAAAGGACCAATTCTTAGTAGGCCAATTTCTGCTGAATCTCGGTGGTTGTACCTGCAGAAAGTCCTTGACTGTTTGCACAGATTTTGCCTTTTCTTCAAACTTCTTTAAGACCTCCTGAGCCGTGGAACCAAATAATTTTTGTTTTTCCATTGGAGCATCCAGAAGCTTAGCTTTAATATGGTCCGGTAGAGATTGTTCCTTCAACCAGGCATGCCTTCGTATAACTGCCCCTGTCATTGCTGACCTACATGAAGCTTCCAGTGCATCATAGACACATTGCAGAAAATGGTTGCTAACCTGCTGTGAGTTATGTACCAGATCCTGAAGAGATTTACGGTCAAGGGGCTCAGAGGAGGAAAGTTTCTTATACAATTCATCTAACAAATACTCTTGGTATTGAATCATATGGAATTGACAATTTAATGCCCTCATAGAAAGAGTTGCAGAAGTATAAACTTTCTTTCCCCATCGCTCTAAAGCTCGAAATTCCCTTTCAGAAGGTAAAGGATTTTTAGCAGTGGCAGCTGCAACCCCTTTAGGGCCCTGTGAAATGGTTTCTGGGTCTGCAGTGTGGGCCTTGTACAGGTGAAAATGAGAATACAGAACCCTGAAGTACCTATCAGGTTTGGCAGGAGCTGGAGGGAGAGAATCAGGGGCTGTACTAGCATCAGAGTACACATAATCAATAACATTCAAAACAGGAGGTATAGCCAAAGGCCTATGCTGAGGTACATGTAAAAAGGTCCTTAATCTTTTTCTGGAATCAGAAAATTCCTGGCCCTGCCATTGGAAATGCTCTCTCATAGAATGCAGTGTCTCACCAAAAGAAAACTCTTCAGGAGGGGAGGCCGAAGGAATGGATTCTTCAGCATCAGAATCCTCGTAGGCCGAATAAGCCTCCTGCTGGTGCTCTGACAACACAGATTCATCCGTAGACTCATCTGAAGAGTGGGGGTCAGAGGGCTCAACCCTGGGCCTTTTGTCTGGAGGTGGAAGAGAGCCCCTGTCTGGGTGAGGTTGAGAACCTCTAATTAAGGAGATAAGGTCCTCTGCTAGGCTGAGAATTTGAGTGCTGGTGGAAGGCCTCTGAGAGGTAGACTTGGGAGGCAAAGCTTTGGCAAGTTTGGCAGCTTTAGCCCTGGAGAAGGCCTTAATGGACATGGATGCAGGGGGTCTGGCTGCACCACGTGCAGGGGTGGACTTGTCTAAAGGAATGGTGTCGGACATGTCCTGGACACCGGTTTCCGTAGGTAGTTCAATAACCGACTCGGCCGGAGCCTCCGAGGCCGAGGTAGTCGGTTGTAAGGTTTCGGTAACAGGAAGCACCAAGGGCTCGGTTTCAGCCGAAACCGAGACACTCGCGGTAGGCCTGACCGAGGTTTCAGCCGAAACCGCGGGCCGCGAGGGTCGGTCCTTGCCCTTCCGTTTTTTAACTATATGTGAAGTCGGAGTCTCCGACGGCATTATATATGCAAAGTTAGCCCCAAAATATTCCTCTGCAAACTCCGACCGACGCCTAAGCGTTCGTCGGTTGAAGGAAGCACAGGCAGAGCAGGCTGAGACGTCGTGGTCTGGGCCTAAGCAAGGGAGACAGTAAGAGTGGAAATCCTTATGAGGTATTTGTTTCCCACAAGTTAAACAATTATTTACTTTATCTGACATCGGCTGAGGCAAGAAAGAGTCCCCAACGGGGTACTTAGCTTTTTCGAAGTCTTCGGTAGCTGAATCAAAGGAGCTGGCCGACCGGCACTTGCGAACTGCTTCTGCTTCGGGCACCACGCGGCAAGAAAGACTGAGGAAGATGGCGTCGGCTGATGCTTTTATACCCCAGACGCTCTGACATCGGGGAAAGTGCGACATCAGCCGAGGCCAGACCCAGACTTTGGAATCCGGCCGACCGCAGGGCTGCCTGAGGCAGGACAACCCATATGTTATGACTGCAGATGCATCCTTGAAGGACATCATCAATTGCACCTTCCCAGACGATAAAAATATCACCCAGGTACCGCGTGTAGACCTTAATGTTTCCGTAATAAACACTGGGGAACACAAAATGTTGTTCCCAATAAGCCATAATGTAACTGGCATATATGGGGGCACATGCAGCCCCCATAGCCACACCAGTACACTGCTTGAAATAATGTCCCTCAAAAAACAAAAATTTGTTGACTAGCACTGCTTCCATTAATCTTACAAAAACATTAATTTGATCTTGTTCATATATACCAGTCAACAATAACTGTTGTTCCAACTACATGAGACCTATATCATGTGGAATTTACAGAAAACAAATTGCATACATTAATGGTTAAAAAAAAATGTTATTATTAACCTTAATAGTATTAACTTTCTCCAAGAAATCCCATGAATCCTTAGAAATATATGGGAAGCATTTTAATCCTTGTTTCATATGATGGTCTAAAAACTGACTAATGAAATAGGTCTTACTCCTCTTGCCATTGACAATGGGTCGAAATTTGACGTTGTCTAACCCCTTATGAATTTTTGGTATACCAAAGATACCACTAACCACTGGATATAGACTGGTCATAAATTCAAACTATTTTTCCGTTATTTCCCCTTAATACAACATATCCTCCAGCATGAAGTCCAACTTTTTAAAGGCAACATTAATTTCATTCATGCTGACTTCAGTATACTCATCACCATCCAGCATAGACATCATAATATTCACATAGTCATTATGATCTACTATGACCACCCCATTGCCCTTATCTGGCTTTATAATATGAATATTATCAATTCTTAATAATTCTTTAATCAGTTTAGCCTTATCATCAGTTAAATTAGCAGGTGTATGTCTTAACGGTTGCTTAAAATGCTCCCTAATCTCTGTTTCACAAATTTTATCAAAAATAGCAACCATGGGATTCATGGACGGATTGAACTGATTCGATTTTGATAAAAATTCCTGTTTACCAGAAATACCCAGGTCACCAAAATATACTTTTAAATTCATCTTGCGTACAAATAACTTTAAATCCAATATTGTGTCAACCAAATTGCCTTTTTTGCAAGGGACGAAGGTAAAACCCTTAGAAAATAAATTGACATAGTCCTCACTAAATGCATAATGTGAATAATTAAACAATTTAAAATCACGTGCCTGATTTTCCAAAACATCAGGATGGTTCAAAAGGCCACTTTTTAACTGTTCAAACTCATTACCTTCGCCCAAAAACATATCCAAAACGTCATGACCATTCATACTATCAGGTAAAACTTCATCCAATGCTGTTTCCCCACACATCTGTGGCTCATGATACACAATAAACCAAGGGGATGAGACTACCCCATGTACAACACCACCATCTGAATCATATATATCAAAAAGATTACCAGTCATAGACATTTCCGTCTCATAAGCCGATATTGGAATGGAACTTCTATTACTTTCAACCAACCCCATGACATTCACATTATAACTTGCAAAAAACTCGAGAGGGAATAACCCTGTTGTCCAAAAATCCATTTTCAGCTGTATCCAAAAAGGCCCTTGTATTAAGGTGTTCCCCCTGAAAAGAATATACGGAGAAGTCCAATAAACCATCCTCATGCTCCTCGATGTTGTCAAACTGCTGAGAATCATTAAAGAAAGAAGAAACTGTACTTGCACAACTGCTGACAACAAAATGTCTACTAGTTAAACACTCGCCAGTGGCCATACCATCATTAAAACGACCACAACTCTCCAAATTAGGCGCAACAAACAAGTTAGCACTACCAGAAAACGTACTCTTTGCAATGGACATATTAAATGTACAAATGTCCGGGGTGTCACTAAAAACAGCCGCCCCATCAATGTCAGTTACCTCCTTTTCCAAGCAGTTTCCTGAGAATTTGTTGAAGAAATCCAGACCTTGGAACGTGCCCCGGTCCGACCATAATCTCCCTCCCCATTGGTTGGCTCCCTGTTGCGAATCCTCTCCGAACGTCTTGGGTCTTCCACTAAAGGGCTCCCCGCTCTATTGGTGGAATTTTTATGACTCGCTTGCTTCCCTGACGACATAACATTATCACCATCCACATCCTGATTCGCCGATACATTTCGATGACCATGTCTCCGCTGGTTACCCTTGGAACTGAGAATAAATTGTGTCCAAATTATATGCCTTAATGTCCCGATCTATCTTCTGCAATTTCTTATTGAAAATAAAATCACAACTCTTGTCAACTTCATTTAAAATGTTAATATAATTTGTATAACATTGATCAAACAACAGATCTTTTGTAATACTATCATTAATCCGTTCAAGTTCGATAAGATATGCATCAATCTTGAGCTGGTTAAATTTCACCATTATACCCATAATGTCCAAACCAGCTTTATTAAAAAGAGCATGACGTTCCTTTAACATCTTGGTGTTACCATCTATACCATTTGGATATCTCCAAACTCTTAAGCCTTTCGGCACCAGTCCAAACTCAATGTTCCTGAGCAAATAACTGTTTTTCAGCTGAGTTCTCTTTAATTTGAACAGTTTAATCTCAAATAACTTAAACTGTTCCACAAGAGACTAATTTTTATGGGCTTCACATCTCTTTTTATTTGTATTACTGGCTTGAAAACTAAAAACATTGTTTTTCCACAAATCACTATTAGGAACTACAGCATTTCCCCCACTTGAAACTAATGGAGTCTGATTATTGTCCTTATTGACAGTACTTACGGCATGGTTACCATTAGAAATGTCCAAAGAAATGACAATTTGTGTGGCATGTATAAGCGGAAAACCCAAACTGTCCATATCACAAATAATGGTATCCGATTTACGTCCTTCTACCAAAGATTGAATTTGAGCCGCATGTTTTTTCAGTTGTTCATTAATTTCATGAAGTAAATCCTTGATTTCAGCCATGGAACCCACGTTCTCCATATCGAGACACTATAAGACCAACCAGGAACCAAAAGACCAATAAAATCCAAAGGAAAACGTAGTCCAAAGCCAACAAGGAATTTATTTAGGCATAGACAAAAAAATAAAAAAATAAAAAATAAAACTGAATTGACCTAGGTTTCGTCTTCACAGTAAGACTTCTTCAGAATACCAAAACACATCAAAACCACACTTTATATATGTAGTTAAATAACCAAACCCCCAGCACAATTCCATTAGTCAATCATTTCTAATTCCTAAGAAATATTCACATAAAGAAATACAAGTATAAATATAAATCAATATATGTACAAAACAAAACAAAATGACACATATATATATTTTTTTAAAAAATGACTGTTAAAAACATGTTGCAAACACAAGTAATCATGACTTTCCCGTAATATGTTTGAGCCTTAATAAAGGCTTAATAGAACAATAGTCATTTAAACCAGGATACTTTTGAGCATCTAATTTGATTTGCCACCTAAGCTCACATAAATCCAAATGAACATCCAAAGTTCTCCCTTGTGGATCATATTTTATTTGTTGTAAAACACAAAACCTGAATTCATGCGTGGAATTACTAGCAACATGCCTAGCAAGGCATTTGTAGTTTTTAAGTGCTTAATATCCTAATCATCAAAAACGAGGTATAGTTAAAGGCCAAATGGTCAGAGCAGCATGGATGGTCAGTGATAACCAAGATTTTGTGGATGAATTAAATTATATGATTAAATTATTTTTGAATAGATCCTAGTAAGAGGACTAATCTCCCCAGACCGGAAGAAAAGTACAGTTTTGTACCTACCATAAATGTAGATGTTCGAGGATCCACATTGCTGCAGTCCTAACTATTGGGTAGTCCGCTGTCCCAGTCGGCCCGAATACCAAAGTATATGGCTGACGTCGGTCAAGGCGCATTAGACTGACGTCAGTACGTCAGGGTACTAATGCGCATGACCGACGTCATATCCTCAGTCTTTTCTTGCCCCAGATGTCAGAAGACCCTAAAAAGACAAGGCCAAAACCAAAAACTCCAAACATTCCTGTACCAAAAATATGTACAATATATACAAAATTACCAGAGTATAACCTCACCTACACAACCACCCCTAAACACAGAGGGGAGGGAGGGTAAATTGGACTGCAGCAATGTGGATCCTCGAACATCTACATTTATGGTAGGTACAAAACTGTACTATGTTCTTCATTCCACATTGCTGCAGTCCTAACTATTGGGTAGAATCCCAAAGCAGAGGTAAGGGAGGCTGGCAAATCATAAGGAAGCAGGAGCTGACAACAAGCCTTGCAAAATAGCTGTGGCAAAACCAGCCCTAGATTTAGAGTAGAGAGGAAGGTGATAATGCTTAGAGAAAGTATGCACTGAACTCCAAGTAGCTGCCTCCAAAATATCCTTAGTTGCCACCCCTTAGAAATGCTGTTGAAGTGGCAGTAGCCCTAGTGGAATGAGGCCTAATCCCAGCTGGAATCTCCTTGCCATGATGGGAATAACAAAATGCAATGCAAAACCCAATCCACTTAGAAATAGTTTGTTTTGACACAGGCTTGTCCTGAGAACTCAAAGCAAAAGAAACAAACAACTGCTGAGACTGCCTAAAATCCTTAGTCCTGCTTAAATAATAACGCAATTGCCTGTGCACATCTAAAGTGTGCAAAATCTTTTCCCCTTTATTTTGGGGATCTGCATAAAAAGTAGGCAAATGAATAGTTTGGTTTAAAGCCACACTAGAAACCACCTTAGGCATAAAGGAAGGATTAGTACGTAATGATACCCTATCCTTATGAAAAATCAAAAAAGGCTCTACCGCCATAAGGGCCTGCAATTCAGAAACCCTTCTTGCAGAAGTAATGGCCAACAAAAACAGTCTTCCATGACAAGTATTTCAATTCAGCAGTAGCCGCAGGCTCAAAAGGTTGTAGAGTAAGTTTCTCCAACACAAAATTGAGATCCCAAGCAGGAGTAGGAGCTCTACGTGGGGGTCTTATATTCTTTGCCCCTCTAAGAAATTGCTTGAACAAAGGATGCGAAAACAATGGTGGGTCACAATCATAGTGAGCTGAAATTGCTGCAGCATGAATCTTAATGGAAGAGAAAGACAAACCTTTGTCCAATAACTCAGTAAGATATTGAAGAGCCACACTCAAATTAGGCTCAGAAATCTCCAAATTGTTTGCTGCACTCCAAAATAAAAATCTCTTCCATTTTTCTGCGTACACTTTCCTTGTACTAGGTCTTCTAGCTTCCATAATCACATTTAAAACTTGTTGAGGAAGTTGAGACCTTCTGTGTTTCAAAACAGAATATGCCAGGCTGTTAGATGAAGAGAGTGAAGCTTGACATTGAGCAGGTGACCGTCCCTCTGAGACAACAGGTGTGGAATCAAAGGTAAAGGCCATGGAGGCTTCCTTACCAGACTCCTCAGTAATGGGTACCAGTATTGCCGAGGCCAATCTGGAGCTATTAAAATCATCCTTGGCTTGTCTTGTCTGACCTTGAGGAGCACCTTTGGTAGAAGAGGCAGAGGTGGAAAGGCATACACATGAAGATTTTTCCAACTGAAAGAAAGAGCATCCACTTTCCAAGCTGTGTGATGAAACCTCTTTGTGCAAAACTTTGGCAGCTGGTGGTTTAGTGGAGAAGCGAACAGATCTATGTCTGGAGTTCCCCATGACACTGTCAATTTTCGAAATACATGAAGATCCAGTTTCCACTCGTGGGGATCCATGATTTGTCTGCTTAACACATCTGCTAAGGAGTTCTGTGCTCCCGGCAGAAACCTTGCCTGAAGAGTTAGTTGCAAGCTGAGCGCAGTCTCCCATAAAATCATTGCTTGCCTGCACATCGGGTAAGAATGTGTTCCCCCTTGTTTGTTGATGTACCACATGACAGTTGTGTTGTCTGTTAGAATCAACACCTGCCCTGGATGAAGTAACTCCTTGAAAGCCATTAATGCAAACTGGACTGCTAACATCTCTTTCATGTTGATATGTAGATGCTGTAGTCTGGCAGGCCACTTGTCTTGTATCCACTTTCCATTTAGATGAGCTCCCCAAGCAATGTCTGAGGCATCTGTCGTTAGAATCTGACTCGCCTCTGGCCGGGTCACAGAGAGTCCCTTGTTTAGGTGACATTCCTGAGCCCACCACAAAAATTCCTTTTGAATGCAAGGTATTATTTGAATGACAGTGTCCAAATCCTGGCAGTGCTGTGTCCATACATTTTTGAGATACCATTGCAGCTTCCTCATATGCAGTTTGGCATTGGGAAGCACCAGAATACAAGATGCCATGAACCCTAATGCTTGAAGGACTGTCCTTGCAGTCAGCCCAGACTGAAGAGAAAGTTGATGGAAGTAACTGGAAAGATTCTTTTGTTTGTCCGGGGTTAAAAAGGCCATCTGGGCTGCTGTATTCAGTCTCACACCCAGAAAGCACATGTCTTGAGAGGGTACTAGACTGGACTTTATTTCGTTCACAGAATACCCTAGGCATCTTAGCACTGCTATCACAAATTCCAAATGCTGTAAAAGGTCTTCCTTTTCTTGAGCCAGAATCAGGCAGTCGTCCAAGTAAGGATAGATTTGAATTCCTTTTAGCCTGAAGTAAGCTATCACTGGAGCCAGAACCTTTGTGAATACTCTGGGCAGTAGATAAGCCAAAGGGCAATGCAGAGAACTGATAATGAGAATTTCCAGCTCGAAAACGCAGATACTTCCTGCAACGTAGTCTGATAGGCACATGAAGGTAAGCTTCCTTGAGATCTAAAGTTACCATCCAGTGATCTTTGCCCAGCAGAGGTAAAAGCTGTTGTAACGTCAACATTTTGAACTTGGGAATGTCCAGATAAGTGTTGAGGATAGATAAATCCAAAATTGGTCTCCACGTGTTCCCCTTCTTTGGTACTAGGAACAGGCGAGAATAAAATCCTAGGCCCCTTTCTGGCACAGGAACTGGCTGAATGGCCCCTATTTGGAGCAACAGAGAAATTTGCTTGTGAGCCTCTTTTCTTTGTAGAGGAGGAATGTCTGGCATGCCTTTGAAAGGAGGCAAGGTATGGAAATAAAACCTGTAACCGTGGTGAATGATATCCAAAACCCATCTGTCTTGGGTAATTAAATCCCAATTTTCTTTGAAAAGAGCCAGCCTTCCTCCCAAAGGTGCTGCCAGGCGAGAATGTACTGGCAGCTGAAAAGGTAGGTCATTGGGTCTGTTTACGAAAGGACTGACCCCTGCCCTCACCAGAAGACTGAGCAGGTGAACTCCCTGTTCTAGGCCTAAAAGAACCTTGAGCTCTGCCCCTACCACGTCTAGACCTACCCCTAGACTGGGAATCATAAGCAGGATATGTCCATCCCTTAGTAGGCCAATTTCTACTAAACTGGAGGCTGAACCTGCAAAAATCCTTAACAGTTTGCATAGACTTAGCCTTGTCCTCCATTTTCTTTAAAACTGCTTCCACAGGCGAACCAAACAACACATCAGACTGTAAAGGAGCATCCAAAATCCTTGTTTTAACATGCTCAGCCAAATTCTGATCCCTCAACCAGGCGTGCCTACGAAGAACAGAACCAGTGGCAGCCACCCTCGAGGAGGCCTGCACAGCATCAAAACCACACTGCAAGGAATGCTTACCCACCTGTTCAGACACATGAACTAAATCCTGCAACTCTTTACACTCAATACGTTCTGCCAGAGCATCCACCTTAGACTTCAATTGTGAAAGGAGATAATTCTGATATTTTAACATGTGAAACTGACAATTCAACGCCCTCATGGCTAAAGTGGAAGAAGTATACACTTTCTTTCCCCATCTATCCAAAGCCCTTGCCTCTTTATCAGGAGGAACAGGATTTTTAACAACAGAAGCCTTCACACCTTTAGGCCCCTGAGAGACAGTTTCGGGTCTGCCCTAGGACTCTTAAAAGATACTTATGAGCTTCAGGCACCCTATAGTACCTATCCGGTTTAACTGGGGCAGGAGGCAAAGAATCAGGATTCAGGGAAGCCTCTGCAAAAACATCTTCCACCACATTCAGAACAGGAGGTATAGCTAAAGGCCTATGCTGGGGTAAAAACAAGAATTCCCTAAGCCTCTTCCTGGAATCAGAGAAATCTTGACATTCCCATTTAAAATGCTCCCTCATGGAATGCAGAGTCTCTGAAAATGAAAAATCCTCAGGAGGAGAAGCTGAAGGAGTAGAATCATCCACATCAGAATCAGAATAAGGAGGATACTCCTGCAAGTCTTCAGCCGAAGACTCAGAAGCCTCCGAACATTGCTCAAAACTCTCAAACTCAGGTTGCACCCTAGGCCTCTTATCAGGAGGGGGCAAAGAACCTCTAATCATAGTAATCAAATCCTCTGCCATTTTAAGCATAGGTTTCTTAGGCAAAGACCCTGAAGCACTAGGAGAAACCCCCACTGAAGCTAAACTTGGCCTGCCTCTCAAAGAAGCCTTGGAAACAGAAGGGGAGGCCCTAACCACCTTAGGAAGAGAGGGAAGAACAGCCACCTGAGAAGCCCCTTCAGCCTGGCCTACTTCCGGAGAGGACACATCCTGTAACAGTAAAGTCTCTCCCTGAGACTCCAAAGAAACTCCTGGCAGAACCTCCGGCTCCACTGAGCCTTCTAAAGAACCGACGTCCGGGACTGTCGGTTCTTCCACTCTAGGCTTAGCTGCTTTGTCCTTGCGCTTTTTGGCCGAAGCGGGCGTCGGAGCATCCGACGGCATTTTATAATTACAACGCTTCCCAAAAACTAACCTGGCACAGTCTAACCTTCTCTTAATAGTGCGTTTGTTAAATCTAGCACAAGAGCGGCATCCAACAACGTCGTGCTCAGGCCCTAAACAAGGTATACACAAAGTATGGTAATCCCTATGAGGTATCTGTTTCCCACAAGAAATACAGTTATTCACTTTTTCTGACATCCGGTTAAATACTGAGGCAAGAAAAAAACAAAATATTCCCCAACGGGGTACTTAGCCAACTTTGATTCGGTCTGAAACTCTGACTTCAGAAACTTTCAGAACGCCAACCTGCACTCGCAAAACTGCTTCTGCATCGGACCATGCGGCAAAAAAGACTGAGGATATGACGTCGGTCATGCGCATTAGTACCCTGACGTACTGACGTCAGTCTAATGCGCCTTGACCGACGTCAGCCATATACTTTGGTATTCGGGCCGACTGGGACAGCGGACTACCCAATAGTTAGGACTGCAGCAATGTGGAATGAAGAACATCATTGAATAACCAGGATGAAGTCAGTCTCCAGGTCAACCGTCAGCCAGGTGGGGGAAGGAGGGAGGGACGTGAGAATGAAGGCGAGATGGAACAACTCACATGGAATGTTATGGTGAGTACATAACTTCTTTATGTGAAGTTGTTCAATCTCGCCGTTCATTCTTCACTGATGGGTAGTGTCCCTAGCACGCTAAATCCTGGGTGACTCACGGGAGTACATTTTTCAGGATGGTAGAACCAAAGGAAGCCCTGTCCCTGGAGGCCTTGTCCACTTTGTAATGAGTGATAAAAGTGTGAGGCTTAGACCAAGTGGCTGCAGCACAGACACTGTCAAGAGGTAACTTGGCTTGAAAGGCCGAAGAAGTAGAGACTGCTCTGGTTGAATGCATCTTCACTTTATGCAACAAAGACATATTAGCAGTTGAGTAAGTGCAGGTGATACAATCTGAAAGCCAGTTAGAAAGGGTTGTTTTAGCCACTGGTCTACCTTTTCTGGCTTCAGATAATAAAACAAAAAGTTGGTCTGACTTTCTGAAGTCTTTTGTTCTGTCCAGATAATATCTAAGCTGTCTGCAAACATCAAGTTTGTGCAGCATGTATTCTAAATTGTTGGTATGGTTGGGGAAAAAAACGGGCAACTCAATAACTTGATTTATGTTTGTCTCGGAACATACTTTAGGCAGAAGAGAAGGGTTAGTCCTAAGGGATATTCTGTCAGGATGAAAAATCATATATGGAGGCTTGATAGCTAATGCCTGAATCTCTGACACTCTGCGGGCAGAAGTAATGGCCACTAGAAAAATAGTTTTCCATGACAGAAACTTGAGCTCACAAGAAGATGCTGGTTCGAAGGGAGAAAGAATAATACGAGAAAGCATGAAATTCAAGCTCCAGGGAGAATAAGGAGTCTTCACTGGAGGTCTCATGCGAAAAGTACCTTTGAGGGAGACCTTAGATAACTGGTGTTGCATATTCAGTCCATCGATACCTAGATGGAAATTAGATATAGCTGCTAACTGGACCCTAACGGTAGCAGGTGCAGCTCCTTCGTGAAAAATCTCGGTCAAGAATTCTAGAATGGATGACAACGGAGCTTGGTAAGGATCAAGGTTTTTGCTAGAAGCCCAAATGGAAAATCTTTTCCACTTACTCCGATGGAATTTTCTGGTGGAAGGTTTGTGGGAAGCCAACAAAATTTGACTTGTGTCATCTGAAAGATTATGAAGCCTGGCTATACGGGAAACTGGAGCAGCCAAGCAGTTAGCTTCAGTGACTGCAAGGAAGGATGGAGGTCCCCTGAGACCCAGGGGCCAATTTTATTATTTATTTTATTTATTTTACATTTGTTGACCGGGCTAGTCTAGCTGGATATATGTCCATTTTCAGTAGAGGCCCGGGGAGAAAAGTTCCAAGCAAAAACAATAACAATGTTAAAAAAAAAAAAAAAAAATGTATAACATAGCCGTAAGTTAAACTAAATCTAAATAAGCAAGTATATTAGAAACAAAAAGGGTATGGGCAGAAAGAGTAAAGTCCTTAAATTTTATCTTATTACTAAGAGGAAAGCAAAAGAGAAGTAACTAGATTAGGAGGCAAAAGATGGGGGACAGGGGAAGGGTATGAGCTGGAGGGAAATAAAAGTTTCAGTCAGGGTTAGCACAAGGACAGAGCCACTGAGTTTTCAGATGTTCTTTAATGTGTTTTTTGAATTGAGAGGTAGATGCTAGGGTAGATAGTTCAGGAGGGAGCTGATTCCAGTTTTTCCCTATAGTGTTTGAGAAAAGTGAGTCACCAGCTTTGTTGTTAGATTTAATTGAGGAGACAAGGCGTTTATTTGCTGAATGTAGTGTAGCCAGATTTTTATATGGAGAAATCAGATTAGTGAGGATGGGGGTGTCATTGGGGTGGTATAGGATCTTTTGGGTGATAAGTAACTGTTGACAGAGTATATAGTTCTGTATTTCTAGCCATCCTAGTTGTTTAAGGTTAAGGCAGTGGTGAGTTTTAAAGGGAGAGGATGTGACGAATCTAGCTATGTTATTATAGCAGGTAGAAAGTTTGAAGATGTTATTTTTAGATAGGTTATTAAATATAGCAGAGGCATAGAAAAGGGTAGAAATCAGGTGGGTTTGGGCGATAGTTTTCCTGGCTGAGGGGGTAAGGAAGGGTTTAATTCTATAGAGAGTACCAAGCTTTTTGTTGACAGACTTTATGGTGGAGTTAATATGGTTGTCATAGTTAAGATGATTATCAATTGTGACACCTAATAGGCGGGTGGTAGTTTCTGGTGCAATGTTAGTAGCATTGTTAGAGGTTATAGTGAAGACTGGAGTGGGTGACTTATGAGTTGGAGTAAAAAGCAGTAGTTTTGTTTTTTTAGGATTGAGGAGAAGGCGGTGTTGCATGAACCAGTTTTCAACATTTTGGAAAGCAGTTTGGGTGAGGGACTGGAGAGAGGATATGTTATTAGCAGTACAGATTAAGGTAGAGTCATCTGCATATTGAATGCAGGTTGCTTGGGGTATGTTCATGTGGAGGTCATTAATAAATATGGAAAAAAGAAGGGGACCTAAGATAGAGCCTTGAGGGACTCCAACATTTACAGGAAGTAATGAAGACAGATTGTTTTCCCAGAGTACAGCTTGCTGTCTGTTTTGAAGATAACATTTGAACCACTGTAATGCTTGCGGATCAAGAGAATGGTACTTTAGTTTATCTAGAAGAAGAGTATGATTAACTGTATCAAAGGTTTTGACAGGTCTATGAATAGTGCAGAGGAAAAGGAGTTATTGTTATGATTTTTGTTTATAGAGTCAGTAAAGGAGAGAAGAGCAGCAGTAGTGCTATGGAATGGTCTAAAGCCGTGTTGGCAGTTGGCTAGTAGATTATTTTGTAGTAGATGGTTGAGTAGTTGTTTGTGAATACATTTTTCCATTATCTTATCTAATGGGGAGAGTAAGGCAATAGGTTGGTAGTTAGTGAGCTCAACTGAGGTTCCACCTTTATGTAGAGGGATGATGTGGGATACTTTCCATATGGTAGGGATTTTGCCTTCAGAGATGGTTCTGTTAATGAGGATGGATATGGGGTAGGCTATGGCTTTTGCAGCAATTTGAAGGTATTCGGATGGGAGACGGTCAGCAGATGGGGTGCAAGGTTTTAGTTTGTTAAGTAGCTTTTGTATAAGAGATGTAGGAACAGGGTGTATATGAAAGGTTGGGGATAGAGTATTGGAGGAATTAGATGGAGAAGCAGTTAAAGGTGGTAATGAGTTGGCTAGGGATTGAATGGCTTCTGTAAAGTAGTTATTAAAGGCATCAGGGATTTGGTTGGAATTATTTTGGTTGAAACCTAATGGGGTGGGAGTAGTAGTAGTGTTTCCTGGCTGAAGAAGTTTGTTAATACCTGACCAAATTTTTTGTGGAGTTTGTTGCGAAGTTTGTTGGAGGTTTAGGTAGAAGTCTTTTTTATCCCTAAGAGTATCTCTTTTGGTGGTGTTTCTCAAATGTTTAAAGAGGTGGTGGTCAGATGGGCATTTGGTAGCTCTCCATTTAGCCCATATTTTATTTCTAAGGAGCATTTTTTGCCTAGTTTGTTTAGTTAGCCATGGGGCAGATTTGGATCTTATTCTAGTAGAGCGGTAAGGTGAGTGGTGATCTAGTATTTGAAGAAAGTTAGTGTTAAAGTAAGTTACAGCCTCATTAAGTTCAAGATAGGTTAGTGGTGACCAATCACATGCTTTTAGTTCATTTAGAAAGCTATCAAGATTAAAGAATTTTTTTAGAGCGTGAAGTTTTGACATTATGAGTAGTTGGAAATTGAACTTTTTGTCTAATAATGTAAGTGAGCATGTAGTCACTGATATTATCAGGAAGGGTTCCTGGAGTATAATTGTTAGGGTGGCTAATAGTTAGTATCCAGTCAAGGGTGGATTCTTTCCCATTAGGTTTGTGAATTCTAGTTGGAGTGTTTATTAATTGAGAGAAACTATATAGATTTATGTGGTTAGTTGGGGTCAGGGAACTACAGGTGAGCCAGTCTATGTTGAAATCACCCAGTACAATGGTCTCTTGTGGTTGGGTAGATAGGTAATTAAGTAGGTTTTCAAGAGTATTAGTATTGTTTCCAGGGGGAAGATACATACAAATAAGGTAGATTGATTTTGAGTGGTTTATTTGGAGTTTGGCTGATAACAATTCGGATTTGGTGTCTAATGATGGAATCTTGTTAAACAGGGAAACTTGGAGATTAGCTTTATAGATAATAGCTATACCTCCACCTTTTTTGGTTTTGCGGTCGTGTCTAAGGATATTATAACCTGGAGGGGTAATTTCCTGGTCTAGTGTAGTAGGTTTTAGCCATGTTTCTGTGAGACATAAAATGTCAAATGAGTGTAGATCTGGGAGTGCATGCAAGTGGGAAATTTTATTGTTGATACTTCTGATATTGAGGTGAGCTACCAGGAGGGAGTTAGGTGCTTTAGCTAATGTGGAATACATTGGTAAAGTTACATTATCTAGGTTATTGGTATTGTTATAGCTGGGGCCAGGGTTTGGATGAATATCCCCATCTGTGAGGAGGTGAGATTGGTGATGTTGTTGGATATTAAACATTTTATGGACATTATTAAGATTTTTTTTGGAAGTGAAGTATGTCACGTGTGTTGCTCTGTGATATTTTGGGAGTATATAGTTAGAAGTAGAGGTTATGTTACTGTGAGTAAAGGTGTTGATATAAGCAGATGGTAGAGTTTGTTGGAAATGAGGGTTTTGTTTGAATAGAGTACGATTTTCAAAGAAGGTAAGAGAATAGGGTATGGTTAGAGAGGCTATTGTGCTAGTTAAGAGTAGCATCTATGTAAAAATAGTTCTTTGTGTTGTGGCCATGGTAAAGATTAAATATTAGATGAGAGTAAGTAGTGTGAGGAACTAAGGTAGAAAAATAAAGGAGGATGTTAGCAGAGAATGGGGAGGGTTTATAGTATAAGGTAAGAGAAATTAATGGAGGTTGAGAAGGAGTAAGAATGGGAGGTAGTTAGTGCAGGGGATGGAATTAGGATAGGTAATAGGGGTGTGGTTTAGATGACTGGTGATTAGCACTATTAGGTCAGATAGAGATAGGGGAGTGGCTTTGTGATTGGTTGGGAAGTAAAGGGGTGTGTTTAGTGAAGTATAAGTGGAGTAGTGGGGGTGGGAATTGGGGGTAGGGTAGGGGAGCGGAGTGAGCCCGCAGGGCGAATGGAGTGGGGCAGACCCAAGTCAGGAGAGTAGTGAGAAGAAACAATCAGTAAGGAGGAAGGTATGCATAGGAGACAGTAATAAAGAAGTCAAGGTATAGGTCTGTGGAGGGAAGAGGTAACTAGAGAAGGGAAAAACCTGGGAGAGTAAGGGGAAGCCTAGGAGGAGTGGGGGTAGTGAGGAGGACTAGGTAAAGATATTTGTAAGAACTAAGGAAGGAGATAGGTACAAGATTTAAGAAGACTGTGGCAAAAGAAAGGTTAAAGGGAGGAGTGCAGCAAGCACAAAAGGTTTGGAGTATGTGGTAGGGTGACAAAATAAAGTGAAATTAGAGGTGGGTAAAGACTGCCTTCTAGTGGCCAAAGTCTGTAAGAGCCTTGTAGAGATGGAAGCAGTGGGATATAAATATAAAGTAAAGTAGTGGAAAAGGAAGAGGATAGAGGGGTGTTCCAAAGCAGGAATAGAGCAACAGTATCTAGGGGCAGACAGCAGAGAACAATAATAGTAAAACAGGGGGGGGGTGTATGGCTGCTGGCAGATATGACAGGAGAACTACTGCACCTAGGAGGTGCAGAGGTCAAGTATTTACAAAAAGTAATCAAAAAGACAAAGGATTTGTCTGTACTTTGTTTCTTATTTTGCTCCAGCTGTTCAAAGCTTCTATTTTCACCTTTCCACAACTGTTGTGCCCTATTGGACTCCTGGACCAGCTCAATCCACCTACCTAAACCTGCCGGAGTATTTACTCTCCTGGGTCATCCAATTGCCCTTGGACTAAAAGCCACAGCAACTAATATTGTATGTGCATTTGGTGTTTATGTGGCTGGCAAAAAGACTGCAGCAGGGCTGGCCTCATTTGCAGAAAATCCTGTCTGCAATCTCCTGTTTGAGGGACCACTCGTGTGGCAACAATATTGCCCTGCTCAGCTTGTCCACCATCACATTGGACCTCCCCGAGATGTGCGTTGCCAACATAAAGCACTGGGATGACATAGCCCACTGCCAAACTCTGAGGGCTTCTCGGCAAAGGGGATAAGACTTGGTCCCGCCCTGTTTTTTCAAATACCAGACCACTGACATGTTGTCTGTCTGTATAGCAATTGTCCCTAGAAGTCCTGAAAGTACTGCAACGTCAGAAGTACTGCTCTCATCTCTAGAACATTGATATGCAAATGTGACTCTTGATCCGTCCATGTGTCTTGGGCAGTCTTTCCCTGAAAATGCCCCACTGCCCCCCCACCCTATCAAGGATGCATCCGTGGTCACAGTGGCTACTGGAGGCGCCCTATTGAAACATGAAGAGACATCAACCACCACTGAAGATCCCTCTTGCAAGAGTTTGTAATCAGAATTATATGGTTCATTGGCAACTCCTCGTAAGACCGTTGAGTGAACAGGAGCCATTGAAGAATCCGCATATGCATCCTCACCAATGGAATGGCTAAAATTGCTGCCGCCATCAAACCTAGTACTTTCAAGACCTCTGCGGCTGGAGCTCTGTTCTTTGAAAGTAGTGATGTGATGTGTTGGTGAAGAATTGATACCCTTTCAACTGGAAGACGTAGAGTAGTGGTTGAAGTGTCTAACTCTGCCCCTATAAAGACGATATGCTGCGATGGCGACAAGGCAGACTTTTCGAAGTTGACCGTAATGCCTAAGTGGTTGCAGAGTGTCAGAGTGGATTCTGTTGCCTGAATCAGTTGATTCCTGGTGGTGGAGGTAAGAAGCCAATCATCTAGGTATGGAAACACCTGGAATCCTAGACGTCTCAAGTGAGCCATGACCACTGCCATACATTTGGTAAACACTCTGGGGGCTGTAGTGAGAACAAAGGGCAGGGCTTAAAACTGGTAGTGACTGGCTCCCAGCCGGAAACGCAGATGATCTCTGGATGGTCTGGCCATTTTTATGTGGTAGTACGCATCCTTGAGATTGATCGAGCACATCCAACTGTCATTCCCTAAAAAGGGGAGTATGGACTGAAGCGTGACCATCCGAAACTTTTTTTTTTTACAAATTGGTTCAGTCTGCTGAGATCCAAAATGCGTCTCCAGTCCCCTGTTTTCTTTGGAAACAAAAATAATCTTGAGTAAGTTCCGAAACCTGTTTAGTCTGCTGGGACTGGTTGGATGACTCTTTTGTCCAGCAACTTGCGGACCGCTATGGTTGCTTGTTCCCTGTAACTGGGTGGAATGTCCAGGATTCTCTTGATGGGAAGAGGTTGAGCGGAGAACGGTATGAAATACCCTCTGGAAATGATGCTTTGTACCCATCTGTCATTTGTGATATCTAACCAGGCTTCGGGGTACAAAGATAAGCGATCGCCTCCAGAGCAGGACAGTCGGGCCTCCTCTCAGGAGCGCTGGTAGGGTTGGCCAGAAAAGTGATCTCCGTCACCCTGGTGTTGCAGACCCCCTCTGCCACGAGGGCGGCGTCTTCCATTATTACCTCCTCCTCTGCCCCTGGAGGAAGGTTCTCCACGTGTGTCCTGGAAGGCTCGTTGGGCTTTACAGAACCACATCTTTCCTCGCCTTTGGGGTAAGGTCGAGTAGGGGTAGAAAAACGGACTCCGATGGCAGAGTCTTTCCCTCCTGTTCACAACTGGTCAATGTTTCCTTTACCTTAGGCCCAAACAAGGATGAGCCATCAAACGGGGTATTTACGAATAAAGACTTGAAGGGCTCCTCAAAAGAACAGAGGCGCATCCAGGCATGCCTACGAAGAGCAACCCCTGCTCCTGCAGCCCTACTCGATCCATCTGCTGCATATGATATGAGACGCATGGATGAGTTTACAATGGAATTAAGGGTAGCAAGCTGGGCAGAAACCTTGTCAGTGACACCTGCAGCTACAGCACCCTGAAGAGCATCTCCCAACTCCTTCAGGAGGTCTCTTTGCAGACTGGTGAAATGGGTCAGATAGTTTAGTGATCGAAGGGTGAAAGTCGCTGAACTGAACATGCATTTCCAATATCTATCCATGATCCTAGAATCTCTGTTAGGAGGATGGATAGACGCAGAAGTTTCAGACAATTACTTCTTGATGGCTGCCGCCACCACCATGGCATCAACAGGGACTCCCATAGACAAGAAGGTTTTATCTGCTGGGGTAGAGATAAACTTATTCGGCTTCCGAGGGACAGGTTCCATGGACTCCAGAGACTCCCATGCCCTACAAGAGACCAGTTGCATAAGCTCATCATAGGGTGGAGACACCCAGGAGGTGGAAGGTTGAAACCCAAACGCCTTCAGAAGAACTGACTCAGCCTCAGTAGAGTTTTTGAACTGCCAATCACCCCTCTGCCTAAGGATCTCAAGGAGCTCCGCAAAGGAGATGTCCTCAGAGGGGGATCGAGGGGACCCTTCGGACTCATCCAAGTCAGTGTCAGATGTCAATGACTCCTGTGGGAAGTCTAAGTGCCTCCTCTTGCACACACTCTTTCTGGGAACTTGCTCAGTGGGAACCTCTAGGGAACTCTCAGAAGAGCAGCGGGCACCCAGTGGGGATACCTGAGGCTCTGGGTTTCCACGCTTGCGGTGGCCGACGGAAGCAGAAGCAGACACCGGCACTTTAGGGGATGAAGATGCCAGACCTGGTGATGAGGAAGTCTTAGGAGACAGTACTCACCTCATGGCTTCGAAGGCATCACGGCTTCAATGGGAAGGAGTCAATGGACCCGAAGGAACCATGATCCCCTCCCGCATCGATGCCGTAGGCTCCAAGCCCGAGGTAGGAGCCGAGCTCACCCGCGCCGAGGCCCCGAGAGGAAAAGTCGGCGCCGACAGATCAGTGCGACTATCCTCCCTGCACCCGACTGGAGAGTGTTGGCTCTTAGAGTCCTCAGTCAGCACCGAGGACATCCAAGTAGATGGAGCCGATGACACTGGGACAGGTGTCGTCTCCAAGGGTTCTACAACCATCAGGTCGGTCTCTTCTGGCTCCAAAAACCTGCTACAGCTCAGAGGAGGAGCAGTCAATTTCTGGGTAGAAGTCTTCGGTTCGAACACCTGGGTCGGAGCAAACAGCAATTTAGCTAGGCCTGGTGCCTTTAAGAGCTTCTGTACTAGCTGGTCCATGTCCGAATCCGAAAGACTAACAGAGGACCTGGAGGAATGCACCGATGGTGCTGAATGGAGTAAAGGAGAAGGCGATTCGGAGACCAGTTCCAAGGCAATGTCCCGGGTCCAAAAGGAAAAGACTTTTGGCTCTGAAGGCTGTGGAGCCGAAGTCACTTTAAGTTCCACTTTCTTAGACTTCTTTGGCTTAAGAGTCTGAAGAGGATTTGGAGGACTTCGATGACTTGCTGGCTCCATCCTGGTCAGTCAAAGCTTCCACAAAGGCGTGCTTAAGAAGACCCCAATCCATGAGCATTCTCTTCCTCTCAGAAAGCACTCTAGTGGAAAAGGAGTGGCAGATACTGCAAGACTCTTGAAGGTGCACCTCACCCAGACAATAAACACATTGAACGTGTCCGTCAGTGACAGACATCTTTTGTCCACAGTCGGAACATTTTTTGAAACCAGACTTAGGATGTCTGTCTTTATCTTCCGACATAACAAGAAACCAATTCTATCACCTTTAACAAGAAAGCAACTAAGAAAACACACACACAATATTAACAATGCCCAAAAGGCCACACTGTATGTGCATATATATATATATATATGTGTGTGTGTGTGTGTGTGTGTGTGTGTGTGTGTATATATATATATATATATATATATATATATATATATATATATATATATATATCACATCACCGACGCCAGAAGACCGACGGAGCAGATAACAGACAACTCATAATCCCGACAGCGAAAACACCGACATGGGAAAGGTGTGAGCGTGACTCAGTAAGTGTACGATAGTGAGGGATTTAGGGTTAGGGTGCATGTAAGGTGCGTGTGCGATAGTGACGGATTTAGGGTTAGAGTGCGTGTAAGGTAAGGGTGCGATAGTGAGGGATTTAGGGTTATGGTGTGGGTAAGGTGTGTGTGCAATAGTGAGGGATTTAGGGTTAGGGTGCATGTAAGGTAAGTGTGCGATAGTGAGGGGGTTAGGGTGCGGGTAAGGTAAGTGTGCGATAGTGAGGGACTTGAGGGTTAGGGGTGGATTAAGTGAGTTAGGGTTGGGGTGTGGGTTAGGTAAGTGTGCGATAGTGACGGGCCTTAGGGTTAGGGTTTGGATTAAGGTTAGTGCATAGATAGTTGTGTGTAAGGTGTAGTGTAGGTTTTTAGGTTGTTGGTGTGCTTGTGTTGTGTGTGCGTTGTGTGGAACAGCGAACTTTTTGTTTTGTTAACTGTCGGTATTGTGGTTTTTCGGGCATGTGAACTTTCGTGTTTTTGCAGTTGCGTTCTTGTGGTGTCGGTGTTGTGTACTGTCGGTTTACTGTAGTAGACCCACATATATATATATATATATATATATATATATATATATAAATATATATATAGAACTACACAAGATAACTGTATCAGGATAACAAACTCTTTTAAACAAAAAAGAAAACAGGCTCCGATCCAGAGGGTAAACTCCAAAAGATTTATCCAATGTTAAGCGCTTTTTATCCTACGTCTTCGGAAGACTTCTTCAGACAAAAGTGAAAAAATTCTTTTACACAATTTAAAAGAAAAAAGGTGCCAAAACAGTGCAATACATGTATCATACAGCTGCCAGTCAATTAACCACTTAAAACCAAAGTTAAAGTTCTAAAACTTCATACATGACTAAAAACAGTCCTTCAAAGTTCCGTTTCTAAAATCATTACAAACAGAACACAGTACATAAGAAGGTATCCCCGTGCATATAACAGAAAAAAACTTTGCTGGAGTATATAGCAAACATGAACCTATAAATACATGCTTACTTTAAATGCGAAGTGTTATCACAACATGAAAAAATTAACAACCAAGGTTAATTAAAGATATAACAGCTCTGAAAACTTTTTTCGTTATTAAAACAATCCTTTGAAAATCCGTTTAAAAATTAATTACAAATGGAACACAGTGCGTAAGAAGGTATCCCCGTACATATAAATACAAAAAAAAGAATACATTGCTCAAGTATATAGCAACCATGTAACATAAAAATAAATATATGTTTGTGCCTCAAATACAAACTGTTCTCACAACATGAAGAAATGATAATGCCAGCAATACAAATTCGAGAAATCAGAGTGTGGAAGAATATAACAAAGAAAACATCTGATACTCAGTATGACACACAACTGCTGGCTTGCTAAACAAAATATTTCAAAGGGTGTATCTGCTGCACTTGTGTTGCACTGAGAAATCTGTTCCAAAACAAAAATGCGATAAATAAAGATGCGATAAATAAAGAAATATATTTAAAAGAGTATACCTACAGCACTTACATTCTACTAAAAGTTTTGTTCCAAAGCAAAAAATACATTAAATAAAGAAATATGCTTAAATATAGACAACTAAACATACAACAAATATATATATAATAATAAATAAGCATAAATATATAAAAAAAATATAAATATGCATTTACAAGTTAGTAGGATCGGATTGCCGTCACATACTAGGAAATGACATTACCAATAACACTAAATCAATAAAAGTTATCTACAGCATAAAGAAGACGTCTAAATGGAATAACCAACATGTTATACAAACTTAACAAATGCTGTAATACTAAAAGAACCAATATCTAACATTAGTCCATATACTGAACCTATAAGACAAACATCCCATGAAAAAACACCTAAGGGTGTTGTAAACTAACCTAGGTATTGACATAAATTACAATCCATGTGATAAAATCACCTCAACAAACTTCTTAACTTTAAAACACACGTCAAAGAAGTGACTTCATTCAGACCAGGTAATGTATATGAATTCAGTCTAAGTTGCCAAATAAGTTCCCGTTTCTCCAACAATAACTGTTGGTGTCCACCTCTTTCATTAACTACTACCTGGTCAATCACCTCGAATAAGAAGGCATGAGATGGATTCTCATTATAGTGTCTCGCTAGGGCATTAGTGCTACTCCTCTTCCTTATATGGTACGTGTGTTCATAAATCCTTTCTTTTAGCCTTCTGTCACTCTTCCCAATGTAAAAAGCAGGACATGACTGACAGAAAGCTAAATAAACCACTGATTTAGAATTACAGCTGTACCAATCCCTTGCTTTTAAGATACATTGGTTCACCATGAAACGAAACCCTATATATATAAATTTACAGTAATTACATGCCTCACATTTATATGTACCTTCTATTCTAATAGGTTTCGTAATCGTACTTTCCATAATGTTTTTAAGGTTCCTACCCTTTTTAAAAATAATTACTGGTTTATCACCTAATTTCTCCACCAAATACTTCTCAAAGGTCAGCAAATGCCAGTTCCCTCTAAGGATATCACTAATATATTTTGCTTCCAGGGAGAAAGGGGTAATGCCTTCTAATGACAGAACCCGTAACAGCGGCCCTGCAAGAGGCCTCCAGTGAATCAAAACCACATTGCAAAGTATGCTTTCCCACTTGTTCAGCTGCATGCAATAAATCCTGCATTTCCTTGTTATCTGAACATTCAGAATTTGTCAACATTTTCTGTTTTAGCAGTGACATTAAGTATTGCTGATATTTAAGCATATGAAACTGACAATTTAAAGCCCTTACAGCCAAGGCAGCAGAAGTATAAACTTTTTTCCCCCATCTGTCCAGTGCCCTAGAATCCCTATCAGAGGGGACAGGGTTTTTTGCAGTGGAAGCCTTGACCCTTTGGGACCCTGAGATATAGTTTCTGGGTCAGCAGCAGGGTTTTTATATAGAAATTTATGAGAGTCTGGAACCCTGTAGTATCTGTCTGGCTTAACAGGTGCAGGGGGTAAAGAGTCAGGAGACAGTCCGGACTCTGGAAAAAACATCATCTACAATGTCTAGAACAGGTGGAATAGCAAGAGGTCTGTGCTGAGGTAGTAAAAGAAAGTCTCTGAGCCTTTTCTTAGATTCTGAGTAATCTTGGCTCTCCCAGTGAAAATGCTCCCTCATGGTATGCAGGGTTTCCCCAAAAGAATAATCCTTAGGAGGAGAGGCTGAAGGAATAGATTCTTCAGTATCAGAATCCTCATAAGGAGGAAAAGAGTATCCCTGTTCAGAAGAGGAATCAGAGGAAATGAAACCTGATCAGAAGGTCATATTCTGTCTCTTGCTTACGCCTCTTATCAGGAGGGGGATGGGAGCCCCTGATCAAAGTAATTAGGTCTTCGGCCATTTTGAGCATCTGTTTCTTAGGCATGGAAGTGGGTTCAGGCACCTAGGCCACAAGACATTTCCCTGTGGTTCATTTGACTGGGGAAACATGGCTGAAGTGACATTCAGCTGCAGAGAAATATGGCTGTTTACAAATTACCTGTGGGCAAAGAGAAGCACACACTGCCATGCTCACAGCTTTAATAGCCAAATGCATGGCAGCAGAAAAAGTAATAAGTGTTGTGCTCAGTGTACAGTACATGCTTATTTAACTACAACATGTATAAGTGTGCTACAGCATGGAGGAAATCCTGCAGACTACTATAATCACATTTATGCTCCAGTATGCATTTTAGGTAATGTTCCCTAGACACTGTGAAGGGGGTAGTGGTGCACACACTCCAATTATAAAGGCACTGCCCATTGTGAACTGCATTTTTACTGCCACAGACATGCCCTCTGGCCAGCCTGCTGCTGATGCCTGCCATATTGCCTGCTGTCTCATGTTCCTCTGGGGACCATAGACATTGTTTTCCCCCTGGGCATTTAGTTATTAAAGCTGTGGGCATGGCAGTGTATGCTTCTCTTTGCCCACAGGGAATTTGCAAACAGCCATATTTCTCTGCAGCTGAATGTCACTTCAGCCATGTGTCCCCAGTCAAATGTACCACAGGGAAATGTCTCGCCGCCTAGGTGCCTGAACCCCATGGAAGTCTGTCCAGGAGAATGCTGTACATGTTTCTTTGTCTTCAGAGCTGTTTTAGTCTTTGCCTTTGAGGCTGAGGTTGGCTTGACATATAACTGTGTAGGTCTGAAAACACCCTCATGAAGCCAATGCGCCTGCTCAGCGGCTCTGGACCCATCTGAGGGAATAGATTCCGAGTGTCCAATACCTTGAGTATCCAGAGGCTTAGTCGGCTCCACGTGGGAGTCGGAAGCGGCCTGTCGCTCTGAGGTAGCAGGCGTCAGGGGCTGCAAAAGCACCTCACTGAGTACTGGCGACTAGCCTAGCGGAGGCCTCATTGTCGGTTTTGGACCTCGGATGCCTGTCCTTTTCCTTGCGCTATTTATAAACTCCGGTCATCGGCTGTTCCAATGGCATTATATAATTAAATCTTCGGCCAAAGTAATGAAAGGCAAAATCGTACTGATGCTTAATAGTGCGTTGGTTACATCTAACACAAAACCGACAGCTAGCAATGTCGTGGTCAGGGCCTAGGCAAGGAATAAAGTAAGAATGAAAATCCTTATGAGGTATTTGCTTCTCACAAGAAATACAATTGTTAACTTTTTCTGACATAGGTCTGGAGCAAGAAAAAAGTTTCCCCAACGGGGTACTTAGCTTTAATGAAGACTTCGGATCTGAAATTCGATTCTGAAAATCTCAGGAGTCGGCCGACCGGCACTTGTGAACTGCTTTTGCTTCGGGCACTGCGCGGCAAGAAAGACAAAAGAAAATGGCGTTGGCTGCATCTTTTATACCCCTGGCGCACTGACGTTAGGGAAGAGGTGACAGCAACCGACGCCAGACCAGGACTTTGGAATTCAGGCTGACTGTGGGTAGCCTGCCAGCAGGATAACCCAAGTGTAATGACTGCAACAGTGAAACACGATGAACATCCTATGTTTTGCAGGGGGGCAAGTCCCACCCTAACTTGTATATACTAACTCGATGGTGAAAAGAAAAAACACTACACAGTGAATTGGTGGTAGCGTACAAACACAAATGTCTACAGATCTGGGCGCACAACATTATCATAGCCATTACTGATTCACACATATTCTTGCAAATGCACTTCACTAACGATCACTATGACCAAAAACTACACCATCACATACTATATATACACTTGTACAGTTTTCTAACAGTTGTGGTTTGATGAAATGAGTTTTCAAAGAATTTATAAATCAGTGAAATGACCATTCAACAAAAAAACTATGATCCCATAAACAATATACACACATACACACACATATACATGCAAATACTTATATGTGTGTATGTATGTACGTGTGTAAATACATAGAAATACACACACACACACACATATACATATATATATATATATATATATATATATATATACACACACACACACACACACACACACACATATACATACAAATACTTGTATATGTGTATGTACGTGTGTAAATACATTTATCTATATATATATATATATATATATATATATATATATATATATATGTATACATATATGGATCTACTTCAGTAGATCGAACACATTACAAGTTTGAACCACATATGGCCGAGACCATGTGTTCGAACTTGCAATAGTTTGAACACTGAAGTAAAAAAAGAAAAAACAACAAAAAACAAAATGAAACGTCTGTAGCAGGGGGGCTACGCCCCCCCTGCACCCCCCACATCCCCCTTACTTAAATATACCAACTCAGAGATCGCACTACATTGCGAAAAAGGGAAATCTTCCCATTCCACACTGTACGGAGATCTCCATTCAGTCCGATCAAACATTTACAAGTTCGAACATATGGTCTCGGCCATATATGAGGTTCAAACTTGTTATATGTTCGATCTACTGAAGGGGACCCATACATATATATATATATATATATATATATATATATATATATATATATATATATACACACACACACACACACACGCATTTCAACATTATTCCCCTCTCTCTCTCTCTCTATATATATATATATATATATGTGTGTGTGTATATACACACACACAAACAAATATAGACATTTCACCACCACAAAAGGAAAGAAGCCAGTGATTGCCTTTACAATTTATTAAAATTGCAGTTCAGTAGTTAATCCAAAATGCATTGCCACAGTACAAGTAAAATAAACGAACACCAGGATCCATAAAAGCAAACTTCTCTAGCACCTTGGCTTTTCAGCCTTTGCAGATATATATTTTACCTGTACTGTGAGACTACATTTTGGATTAACTGCTGACCTGCAATTTTAATAAATTATAAAAGTAATCACTGGCTTCTTTCCTTTTGTAGTGGTGAACTGCATAGTTTCCATTTCATGGTGAAGTATAAAAACAGACATTTGTATCATCCCTCCTCCCAAGACAGCAACTGTTCACCAATCAACACTGATGCTAATTATTCTCAGAACTACAGGCATGTCTCAAACAGCTTTTAAGATTCAGTGGCTGAAACTAAACTGGAACAAGAAACTGTATATCCTAGCAACAACTGCTGCTTCTGAATTAATTTATTTACTTGCCTTTGCTTACTGGTACAACCAAAACTGGGCGCTGAACCTGTTTTTGTCACATGCCTGGAATACAAAGCTCCAGAGCAACAATAATACAAGAAACACAGTCATAAAAACAAACATAAAATACTACATGAAACTGAATCATAAAACAAAGCACATATATCTATGGCACTCATTAATAGCAATTTGTTTACTCCTTTCAGAATCTGCCTATTGGTCAAAACAGAAGAATACAGAAGGGGTACAGCAGCATATAAAGGTGAAACCGGTTTGTAAAGACTGTTAGTTATATTGTAAGAATGAGTGTTAGTGTATTTAAACGAAGTACAGTTAATTCCAGTACAGTACTGTGGTGGTGGTGCTACGGTAGCATTGTCGCTTCACAGTAAGACGTCCTGTTCGATTCTCAGCTAGAGCATCTTCTGTGTGGAGACATGCGTGAATGGGAGTACCTTCGTTGAAGGTTGTGCGTCAGGGTTGGCAACTCGGCATGTAAAAATATACTGCCAATCATTAGCTGCCCGGAGTTCCGCTGTGGCGACCCCTAACCGGGAAAAGCCGAAAGACACAAACAAACAAACAGTTAATTCCAGTACAGCTACAGTAGCTGAGTACAGGAACTGTTGACAGTGGATAAAATTATTTTCAAAGTATTTATTATGTACAATTCATTTACACTGCAGGTGGCTGTTGCTATGATGTCCACTGAAACATTTTCTTCATCTAGTAAAATTAGAAGGGTACTGTTCAACTGCAGGACAGTCAGGTCAGTCTGCAGATCAGTTATCTTTCACAGCAAAATGTTCTGCTAGCATATACCAATAACACATCCTACTCCAGCACTGTCTTACTACATATCAGAGAGGCCTGTCAGAAAGCAGACCACAGGCTATTATGCCACCAGGGAGTATGTCAATGTACTCATGCCACCGGCCACCAGAATGACTGCTAGCAATAACAAGCCTTCTGCATAACAAACATAGCAAAATGCAGGGCATGTGATGCAGGCAGAGGGACAACATGGTCTCTGTCAAACCTACAGCATGCAAGAACTTGACAAAAGGTAAATAAAGTTAAACATTTTGTGGAGTAAAAATGCTGCTGCTAAGAAAAAAAAATAATACTGTATTCACATTTCAGGTGCTAGATTCAGATACCAAATAAAAAAGTTAATGGCAAAGGGCAAACTACAAAAACTTTCAAATATTTAACTCTGATACTAAATGGAGATAAGATAAACTAAAGAGACACAAACATGTTATCTTTATGTCAGTAATTAAAGTAGCACAAAAATGTTATCTTTATGTAAATAATTAAAGCTCAGCCAGAGGATAAACAAAAGTATTAAGGAATAAAATCCATAACTGCTAACAGTCAAAGATGCAAGTTAATTTCTGAAAAAGAATGCTTTTTCAAAAGGTAGGGAAAAATTCCTATTAAATGTTACCTATTCAGTTACCAAGGTACTAAGCAATAAGCAAATTACTGTCTAGTTACAAAGTTATTTATACAAATCTGAGTGTACAAACTACTGAAATACATACTATTAACATAAAAATGCAGACAACTAATTGATTAGGTATGGTTTTTCTGGAAGACAATCACATAAACATCAAGTGTTGAACAGTAACATAATACAAGAATCCCTCTATTCTCCTGAAGCGCTTGTCTTAATGAGGGTCAAATAGGTAACCAGTCAAGCAGGAGAGACCAGACTTCTCTGTCTGCAAATATTCCTAGAATAATTGAGAGAAAATATTCTCTCCAGGGTGTCCTTAGCCCACTGGGAAAACACCCCAGGGCACACTATTAGCAGAGCTAAGTATTGCAAAAAAGAACCAAATTAACACTCTGCAACATGACACACCAGATGGTGCAATTATTCCCCACCCTAACTGCTTTCCTGATAGTTAGAAGGTAATTAAAATACATTCTGTGAGTGTCTTATTGGAAATGCTTTCAAACTGCGAGTTGGGGTATTTTACCAGCTCTCTTCTGCCACCCAAAATGTAGACAGTGAAGATTGTGCGCTAATACTGGATAACTATATCTGCATGAATTCTTTACTGCTGGGGGATTTTTAATCTTCTCTTTTGCACATCAGTATAACATGGCTTCTGCCAACTTGTTTCTGGTCCTTCTCATCCTAATAAACTAGCTGGCAACTACATACTACTAGACTGGTTCTCTTCCAACCAACCTTCAATCTTCAGTGAACTCCCTTATTATCTATGTTACTCCACCTTATCTGCCAAGAAGTGCAACCAACCCACCAAGCATTAAGAAGACAGCAGCAGGAATGTAATTTTTGGACAGAACTATACAATACTGACTGGCCATTAAGTAGCTGATCTGGGGGATCTTTACAGTTTTACAGCAGCTCCTTCAAGTTCTCCTTCCATTACAGGAAAATATTACTCTGGAAAAATAGGCAGTCACAGGAAGCCATACACCATGGTGATCTTAAGAGCTGAAGACATTAGACCTCATGCTAACTACTGACATTATTCCACACCTTGAAAGGAATGCAAACACTTTTCAAACAAGACAAAGGTAGATTTGATTTAAAAAAATATTTACAGAACAGATATGTATGGTAGGGCTGTCACCTTTCCATTATGACATTGCCTGACAAACAAGCCCCACCCAGTGCATAATATAACCCTACCCCTTCTATAGGGTAGTCACACTCCTTTATTAAACCATGCTCAGAAACACCAGTCTTTTTAAAGTTTTTATTGGATTTTCAATTTGTAAAATAATCACAGCAATATTTACAGTCAGAGATTTGTGAACATAATAAATGAAAAAATTCAACTAAACCTCACACACAAAAGAAAAATAATATTTACCTCTGTAGCCATTGACCATCAAGTCATTCAAGTTATTATACTTTACATTAAATCTAAAATGCAGTTATTATTGCTTGTCAAGCAGATCTTAAGTTTTGTCCATGCATTGTAGCAAGAGGTAATCCTAGTTGTTCTTCACTTAATTGTAATGATTTCCAGGCAGCATACTTCAGTTGCAATATTTATAAATTCTTTGAAGGAGGGTGTAGATTCGTTCTTCCAATTCTGAGTTATAACCTTTCTCGATAGTATAGACCACAAAATGAGATATTTCATTTTTTTAACACATAAAGGAAGAGAAGTGTTAAAAAGGATTTGTGATTCAGATAAAACAAATTTATCTCCAAAAAAGCCTGTAAAACGAGATTGTTATTCCAATAAGGTGTTAAGACAATACAGTCAAAAAACATGAGCTGCCAGTCTACTTTAAGTTCTTGTTTTACATATACAATAAACTTGCTTTTGCTTGAACATTAATTCAATTTTATGTGGTGTGAAGAAAGATCTATGCAAAAATTTCCAAGTAAGAAGATTTCATCTAAGAGATGAAGTTGTTGTATAGAAGATATTAAAATTCATTTTTATCTTCTTCTTCAGTCAGAGGTCTATTATTAACTTGGGTAAAATAGTTCCAATAGTTGTCATTGCAATGTTTTGTTTCTCTCCTCACAACTCTGTATAACTTAGATAAGATACTCTGTCCCAATGGGTTTTGTTGCATTAAGAATATTAGATATTCAATTAATTTTGGGATCTTATCCTCAGTGGCATTAACTTAATTTCCCCTTTTACATCACGTATGCAGGACTGTACATCTAGGCACATGTCTTTATCTAAATTATATTTGTTCTTAATATAAATCAATAGAATGTAGCTTTTCATCTTTCATTAATTGAAACCAATATAGCAAATTTTTCTCTTTAAATGTGATCATTGTTTCTAATTTTGAGGTGGAGATGTTATTTTGGGTATACGCCATACAAGATATAAGGAACAGCCATGCTTTATTTGCCAGGTTTCTATATAGAAAATTTTTAAAAGTGTCTAACATAGTAGAAATTAAATAGAAGTCACTTGTTTGGTGAATTGTTCCTATAAAGTAATCCTTTAATAACCAATGTAGAGTGTTATTTAGTATGAGATAATTATTACAATATCTATTACATCCAGAGTTTATAAAAAGTTTTCCTAAAAACTCTTTCTACCTAGCTGTGTAACTGTTATTAATCCAAAGATATATTGTTTTTATAATTGATGAATGAATATAATTCTAGATCTGACAGCCCTATCCCACCTGCTGCCCCCTCTCTCATATGATGGTTTAAAGCAACTCTTGATTTATTGTGATACCAGAGAAGTCTCAAAATTAATGGGTAAATTCTTTAATATAACTTTTTTTTTTGTGGGGGGTAATGACAGTGATTGTATAATATACACAATTTTTGTTAAGCTAATCATTTTGATTATAGATAACCTCTCTTCCACTGTGAATAAAATTTTATTGCATTTGTCTATTAGATTCTTTATATTTATACTGTTAGTATGGTTTATTATATTTTTAATGTTATCTGTTATAATTATTCCTAAATAATTCATTTCTTCTCTTTGACAATATATTTAATGATAGACAATTAGCTGCCAGCCAACCAAATAAACACTCCGTTGCTGAAATATAAATAAATAAAAATAAAAGCAATAATAGAAATGGAGTGAAACAGGTAGTCTCCTCGAGTTAAAAGTACGTATTTATTCACAGATGATGAGCGCTTTCGCTTACAAAGCTTCTTCAGATCAGTATAACAAACACATTAAAAATCAGCTATATATATACTAATTCAAATTATTCAGACCAATCACATAGCCCACTCAATTAATCCATTTAAAGATACATCCTATGTATTTAACTTCAAACTACATCCAACTGACAATAGCTGTCCCTAGAGAATATGTATTTTTATGAAACAACTTATACGTCCTAACAATATAGGAATATAAATATGTATAGTGTGTAAGGGTGTAAAAAATCAATATTAATCAATATTAACCATATACTTAAAAATAAAAGCCATGTACTTAGAAATAAAACATTTTCTCAAAATATAAAACATGTAGAAAAAAAAAATATATATATATATATATAAATATAAAACAATTTATATATAAAAACAATATAACATACTTGAGGTGGCTAAAAATGTATTCATATATGAACCAGATGGACTACTTATAAGGTAATATGTTATTTTCTACCTAATGTTCCGACGTTTTCTCAGTAAGGGTTTAATAGATGCCCTTTCATTAAGACCCTTGCCTCTATTCAGTCTTAACTTAAAAATCCAGTTATTCTCCCTATATTCGGTATGATTCCTGATATCTCCTTCACGAATGCTAGGGATATAACTTCTAGGGCTCTGAATGTGAACCGGTGAGTGTCATCATAATGCATAACATGTTTAGCTAAAGCATTATGTACTGAATTTCTTCTAATATGATAAGCATGTTCACGTATCCTATTTCTAAAAGGCCTGTTTGTTTTGCCAACGTAAAATGAACTACAACTCTGACATACAGCTAAATAGACTAAATTAGGAGTCATACAATTAGCTATTGCTGATATTACAAATTCTGTCTGTAAGTCAGGATGAAGAAACAGTCTATTGGTGTCTATATACATACAAAAATTACACTGTCCACATGGCTTAGTACATCCTTCATGCAGATCTTCCTTACTATTATGTGGATAACAAAGCATTCTCTTAAGATTCTTCTTATTCCTATATAGGAAACATGGTTGTTCGCCAACAATCCTTTTAATGTCCTCATCTACTTGCAAAATTGACCAGTTCCTACAAACAATATCCCCTAATTTCTCTACTATCAGAGATGTAAAATGCTGGGACTTTAAAGAATACACAGCAGAGGTTTTCATTTGTCTACTGGATACAACAGGACCTTTTTTGTAAGATGAATAATTTAACTGAATACTTAAAATTTACCATGGAGAGTTCCAACTCAAGAATAGATTTTTTAGATCTATATATAGAGAAGTTATCTGATGGGTTAATTAAGACAGGGGTTTATCATAAGCCTTGTTATTGTAATGCCCTGTTGATGAGATCTAGTATGCACCCTACATATGTGTTTAAGAACATTATTAAGGGCCAGGGTATGAGGGCCTCGAGATTAAATCCCTCAGTGTATCCTTTAGTTAAAGTCCCAGCATTTTACACCTCTGATAGTAGAGAAATTAGGGATATTGTTTGTAAGAACTGGTCAATTGTACAAGTAGATGAGGACATTAAAAGGATTGTTGGTGAACAACCATGTTTCCTATATAGGAATAAGAAGAATCTTAAGAGAATGCTTTGTTATCCACATAATAGTAAGGAAGATCTGCATGAAGGATGTACTAAGCCATGTGGACAGTGTAGTTTTTGTATGTATATAGACACCAATAGACTGTTTCTTCATCCTTACTTACAGAGAGAATTTGTAATATCAGCAATAGCTAATTGTATGACCCCTAATTTAGTCTATTTAGCTGTATGTCAGAGTTGTAGTTCATTAAACGCTGGCAAAATGAACAGGCCTTTTAGAGATAGGATACGTGAACATGCTTATCATATTAGAAGTAATTCAGTACATAATGCTTTAGCTAAACATGTTGTGCATTATGATGACACTCACCAGTTCACATTCAGAGCCCTAGAAGTTGTATCCTCCAGCATTCATGAAGGAGATATCAGGAATCATACCAAATATAGGGAGAATAACTGGATTATTAAGTTAAGCGCGGCTAGAGGCAAGGGTCTTAATGAAAGGGCATCTATTAAACCCTTACTGAGAAAACGTCGGAACATTAGTTACAAAATAACATACTACCTCATAAGTAGTCCATCTGGTTCATATATGAATACATTTTTAGCCACCTCAAGTATGTTATATTGTTTTTATATATAAATTGTTTTATATTTATATATATATATTTTTATTTCTACATGTTTTATATTTTGAGAACATGTTTTATTTCTAAGTACATGGCTTTTATTTTTAAGTACATGGTTAATATTGATTTTTTACACCCTTACACACTATACATAGTTATATTCCTATATTGTTAGGAAGTATAAGTTGTTTCATAAAAATATATATTCTCTAGGGACAGCTATTGTCAGTTGGATGTAGTTTGAAGTTAAATACATAGGATGTATCTTTAAATAGATTAATTGAGTGGGCTATGTGATTGGTCTGAATAATTTGAATTAGTATATATATAGTTGATTTTTAATGTGTTTGTTATACTGATCTGTAGAAGCTTTGTAAGCGTAAGCGCACATCATCTGTGAATAAATATATTTAATGTATTTACTTTTGATTCTACTCTTATTTGTATTTATAAGTAGGATTTTTGCTTTGCCCATCATTAAATGCTAAACCAGATTTTCTTTGAAATACATTCATTGCTAAGAAAACTGCAGGCAGACAATTATAATTGTCATTTAATGTCAGTAAGATGTCATCAGCAAACAGATGTATTTTAATTTTTAAATTCTCATTTATGTTAATAGCTTTTATATCTATATTTGTTCTGAGAAAATTAGCAAATGGTTCCATAACTGGGGTAAAAAGCAGAGGTGAAAGAAGACATCCTTGTTTGGTTCCTTTCAAAATTTATATAGAATCATTAGTAAAAGTACCTCTTTTAACATATGCAAAACAATCATTACAAAAAAGATTAATAAGATGTGAGAAGTTACTTGAGAAGTTATATTCTTCCAAAACCAGCAAGAGATATTTCCAGTTTCTGAGTCAAAAGCACTATTAATATCAAGACTCATTAATGTTAAATTCTCTTTTGTTTTATTTCCATAGTCAATGTGATAATTCTTTTAATATTAATATTATCATAAGTATTTCTGTTTAAGATAAAGCCAGTTTGATCTACATCAATCATGGAGGGCAGAATATATTTTAATCTATTAGCATGAATTGCCATGAACAATTTATAATCTACATTTAAAACATAATTTGGCCTGTATGAAGAGCATTCAGTAGGATCTTTGTCAGTTTTTAAAACTTTAGAGATAAGGGTACATTTGCAGAAAGGAGGAACTTTAACTAGGTCCTTAACTACAGAAAAAATGTTGTATAGTAAGTCTAGGGCTTCTTTGGGTAACAGCTTATAAAGTTCAGATATAGTCCTAACATTACGTGATGCTTTATTAGATTCATTCAGTTTATAAATTTGAGTTTGAAGTTCAGACATAGAGATTGGTTTGTCAAATAATTTCATTTGGTCAGTCTTGAACACCACACACAGTCACTCTGTACAGCAAATGTACAGTGAATCAAAGACATCTCAAGGGAGAAACATTTTTTCATTCAGCAATAACTTGTTCTTAAAGCATTACATTTTAAGCATTCAAACAAATGACATCACACTTAAGACAACCGTTAACTAAGCACAGGAAAACTGAAAACAAAATCAAGGTCATATATTGCTAATTTCACAGAAAAGTACAAATAATAATCAAGGTTATACGACAGTACTAACATTTTCCAGCAGGAGCAGGCCATTTAGGATAATTACTGCTCATATCTGAAGCAGTTATTTCTCATTTGATCTGGCAGCCTCCAGTAACAGCTGTTTACCTTTTTATGAATGCATAAAACTGTGAACAGCTCATGTTAACATTTAATTTGACCTGCAGCTCAGCCTTCACAAGAGACACAAGCAGGGCTGGCCTTAGCAACTGTATAGCACAATTTGGACTATTTTGGAGGGGCCCCTCAGCTAAAACCTCACTTACCACCCAACCTTCCCGCCAGTTGCAGGCTTTGTGGTCTTAAGACTATTTCAGATTTGATATCAAGAATACATGCTACTGCTGTATATTAAAAATAAAACACCGTTTATTTATTAACTTATATTCTGTCATAAGAAATGTTTTCTCCAAGTCTGTTGAATTCACTCAGGTACACTTTAATGTACTTTTTGATGGGACACTGACACCCAGGGTTTACATGGTTTTTCACCAGGTGGATGCACCCTGGCTTATCTGCAGACATGTTCCCAAACTCCTGTAGTACTACCAGGATTTCCTAAACACGGGGTAGGAGATAGCTAAATACTTCCACCTTGTCTTCCCCACACCTACTACTTTTTATTTTTTCTCTCTTTTCTGTCTCCTTCCTTTCCATTCTTCCACTCATTTGACTTGTGCCTTACTCTCCTTCATATCTCATGCCCAACAACTGTACATACTTTAAATACTTTTGTTCTATACATAGTATGTTTTCAATACAGACATTATACTATATGATGTTTTAAGTCTATAGGTACTCTTACCAGTTTTACTGACTATCGTGTCTACTTATGATTATATTCATTTATGTTATATAGTATCCTAATTTAATACCGCTACGCTTGTTTATTAACACAGATGTGCTGATACTTACTAATGTTTACTGTTTCTTTGGTTGTATTTCAGCAGTGCTGAGACTCACAGTGGCCTAGGTAGATCTGTGCTCTACCTTGTTTAACAAACTTTAAATATCCTCTATTTATTTATTACTATCAATTACTTATTACAATTATTATTATTATTTGTTAAACTATGTTTATGGACTGATAGACTCTGTGATTTTCAGCCATATCCCAGGTCAGAAGGACAACAGCAATGATTACAAGCAAGGATAATTTAAAGTAGCTATTAAGCTTCATGTTTTATCAGCCAGGAGAAAAATCAGAATCCATCCATCCATGGCTTCTTTTCTTCATTTTTGCACAAGAGGTTGAGGTGACACTAACAGTGACAATCACCTAGAGCTAATATTCACATCTTTGTGTGGTACCTTAAGGAAGCTCAAAGGGTTGCATTACATGCAAAACCCACTCAGTTTGTTCAGCTTACTGTAACATACTTTCCCCTAAAACTCATCCCCAATCCAACCCAACTAATTTCTAGCTTTAAGTCTCTGCTTGCCCATGATTTTGTAGGGGACACAAAGTGCGATACCTCTTCCGTACATTTACAAGTCATACTCTTTTCCCACATTCAGCTAAGTGAATAATTTTTTATCCACCTCTGCCTCCCTACCACTCAAAACATATACCTCATGTTTCACTTCTGAGATTATTTTGCTCCTACTGTGACTGTACCAAGCACCACTTCTCTGTCATACTGATGAACTGGGAACATTCCGTCACAAGCCTTAGTGATCAGATGTTATCTCACATCAAAATGTCTGCTTTTTGTTTTCTTTTTTATAATTACTAATGTTTGTTTTCGAACAGATTCATCCATCCATCCATTCATCCACAACCCCTTTTCCCATTTTTGCACATGGGGTCAGGATGTCACTTCAACAGTGAATCATCTACAGCCAAGGTTTACACCACTGGGGTGGCTGGATTATTCCACTGTTAGTTCTAGTATCTATTTATTAGCAGCAAGTCGTAAACCTCTAGTCAGGAGCACAAGAAAACAGCACGTTTTTGGTGGTCTTCAAATTAAGCCTGGTCTTATTATCTTCACAGTAATTTGAGTGGTACACAAAACTAGGTTGTTAGTCCAACCAGTTTTGGGTTGAAAACCCTGCTGAATACTCATCAGCAACCATGGCCACTGTGGGAGGGTGCACAGCAAACAATGAGCTATACACGAGGAGTGCAGTTATTAGTAATAATACTAGACTAGCCACTAGAAAAATGCATGGCAGGAAATGTCCGCTGCACTATCAAGACTTCTAACTACTACAGGAGCAAAATTATCAATAGGAAAATACCTTGCACTTTGTTGTAGTGTGTCTCAGGCAAATCTCTGGGCTATATAAGGCATAATGATAGTGCCATAGCCTAGTGGGGGGCCCTATAGGGCCTAATAGGTCCAACTGAACTAAGGCCAGCCCTGGACATAAGCATTCTGCTTCTGTTATCAGTCCATGCATTCCCCTTCTACAAACCTATCACTGGGCAGAATAGAAAGAACAAACTGCAGTAGTATTATAAACCATTTTTGCAGTCTGGTTGTTTACTAAAAATTGCCACTCATCGATCACTTATGGATGCCTCTATCATCTGTAATAGGGCTGGTAATGTAGCAGCTCAGGATCAGCAGTCCAAGTAAGGTGCACCAATAGCTGTGCACAGTTTTGATCAGGCCACAGGCTGCTGCACACTGAAGACATGTACAGCTTTAAATGGGCCATTAATGAAAGTCAAACCACTTCTGCAAGTATGAACATTCTTTTGTATAAAAGGTACTGAAGCCCCTCACAGACCTGATGTCCCACAGCTAAAGGAAATTAAGGCAGATAGAGCTTTACAGCCAAAGAATTGGTCATGCAGCCTTCAAAGCAACTCATCTTTGAGACTCACCATCATTGCATGCAGCTCCAGGGCGGAGACTGTATTGCATTCAAGTTTTGCAATATACTTGTGGCAAACCTGTAGGCTTTAGAGCATGACATATATGTAGCACTCTGCTTCACAGATATTCTCTGTGATACCATCCCCATCAGCCTTGACAAATCACAAGATGGGGTGGGGGGGGGGCACTCATTATAGCCTTAATTACTGAAATAAATTTTAATAGTAGGTCAGGATTCTACCAATGTTGCCACAGCTGGAAATGGTAGTCACCTTGCAACAGCATGCTGCATTATCTCCTTAAAAACAGAGAGAATCAGAGAGCATTAAGCATTTTTGTCTTGACCATCCAACTCATCAGCACTGCCTTGCTCTATATGTAAGTTATCTTAGATTTGTGTTTTCTCTTAGAAATAGCTAGAAACTAGAAAGATTAGACTGTTTTCTGTGATGTCGGAACTGTACTACTGAATTATTTGAAGTATTTCTCTGTGATCTCTGAACTCTTGACTAGCACTGTGTAGTAAAAAGTACTGTCTTGTGTTTTGACTATTTGTTATTAAATACTTTTAAAACCCTTTCAACTGTGGTTGTCTTTGTAGAGATAATTTAAGCTGTTTAGAGTACTTGCATGCCTTTGGTTACATTGCACAAAGCCACTCTAATACACATTTAGCCCTGGCTATACTATACCAATTGGATAATAATATTGCACAGTAATAATTGAACACCCTTTTAAGGGCCTTTGAGTAGCTGATAAATATTAGTGGGTAGTGGCAGCTGGTACTACCGTACAGTCTGGGGAAAAAGGGGCACACAGCTGGAGAACCTGTGCCAGCCTTTCCCAGGAGTATCTGTGTGGTTATATAAACTCTTCTCAAAGTGTGTGTGTGTGTGTGTGTGTGTGTGTGTGTGTGTGTGTGTGTGTGTGTGTGTGTGTGTGTGTGTGTGTGCCTGTGTCTGTGTATGCCTGTGTCTGTGTGTGCCTGTGTCTGTGTGTGCGAGCTACTTGGGCAGGGACACGAAGCACTGGTTCGACAGAGAGGGTGCTGGAGGTTTTAGCTTGCCCACTAGGCTGAGTTCTGGACCCTATAGCTGTGCAAGTGGGGAGTCTTATTGGGGACCTAGACAGCAAGGGAGCACCCAGCCCCGGACTGACTGTGATCTCTGCGTGCTCTTAAGAGAAATTGCACTTTACTGTGTGTATTTGTTATCCCTTCTTCCTATAGAACTACAGGTTATATAAAAAGATTTATAAAGTCTAGGAAATCAAACATAATGAAGTCATTGTTTGTTAGTTACATTAGACCCAAACTTGAGTATGGAATAACAATATGGAAACCCTATAGGAAAACAAGCATGAATAAACTGGAAAAAGTACAGTGGAAATATACTAAGGGCATCCATGGATGTGAAAATCTAAGTTATTATGAAAGACTAAAATATCTGAACTTGTACAGGGTCTCTTCCAAATATCTAAGAGGAGATCTTATTCAGGTATATAGGGCATTTGGAGACGACTACCTCTGGGAATGTTTGTAGTTATCAAAAAGTACTAGAGAATCATCAGATAACCTATGTAGAAGATTCTATAGGAATGAGAAGTGTACTAATTGGTTCTCTGACAGAGTAGCTGATGCTTGGAACAGACTACCAAATTACATTACAGCAAGTAAGCAAGTACTAGTTTAGATATTTTTAAGAACAGCCTGGACATTTATTATGGGAACAAGTGTTTTGGCATATTGGCAAGCTAGAACGGCTTTAAAGCCCGTGTTTTAAACATTTGTATGTATGTATGTATGTATGTATATGAGACGCCCCTCACTGGTGTTAGTGGTGAGGATGGAGACTCCTTGATTGCTGGGCCAGGGCACAGGCGTCACAGGCCGTTGTGGTGGCAAAGGTGGTTTGCTTAAAGTTTTCTTTCTGGGGCTGGAATAAAGACCAATCGTGGAGCCAACAGTCTGTCAAGCCAAAAATGGTGCCTCTTTACAAGGAAAAAAGCAGCAAAAGCCGGTAAAAATATAAGTCTTTCAAAGTCTTTTTTTACACAGAAAATACATTAAAACGCACTTTATAACACTTAGCTAGCCCTAAAATAAAAAAAAAAAATTAAAAAAAAAATAAATAAAAATTTCTCCACAGGAAATTTAAACTTGACAGGAAAAAGGAGCACTCTCGTTAAAAAGTACAGTGCAGTCTCAATACAATCTCTTAAAACCAAAATTCCTAGCTTTACAATAACTTTTCCAAACAGGAAAGTCGTCAAATAAAACTTTTTTTTTTTACTGGAAATTTTTTTTTCCTCAAAGGGAATTTATCTGCCAAGCAAATGAACAGCACAAGCTGACCATCAATCCTTGAATAAAGCCTCAGAGGAGTATACTCCTTTGTGGTAGGAAATTAATGTGGGGCTTTGCGCCCAAGCCTGTCTTTTTAGTCAGCTCACCTCGAGTATAATGATGGACTGGGCACATGGAAGGTGTCCTGAAGATTTGAAAGCTGTCTAGCTGTTATATCCCGCCAAGGATATAACCTATGTAGCTCGGCTACTGCAGCAGTGATCAATATAATGAACATCTACAATACTCGTACTTTCGGATTCTCCAGAAAAAGAATGGACAGATGGCAATTTACCAGACAGTGAGTACCACATCATCCCAGATCACGGATGATAAATGGTCATCTAATATAAAACAAAACTGATGGGAAAGGCATCAGCAGAACAAATCTTACTGCACTTCTTCATCTCAACTGCTATTGCTTCTTCGCCTTATGATTTAAAAACATCTACAGAGTCCTTATTCAGCTTTGACACTTAAGTTTTGGTTAGCTATTTTATAAGTTAATTAACAGGTCAAGAGAATTCCCACCTATGAAAAGGCTAGCTCAGACAGCCTTTGTCATAAACATTAAGACCTGTGATGCCTTCACTGCCCCCCCCCCCCACTAAAGCACATTCTCAACACATCCCTCTCAAGTGATGTTTTCAGAGGTAATCACTTGAAATGTCAGAACCCACTACAGTGAGTCTCAAAATGTGGAGACTGAATAGCCGAAAGATCAGACTTGCATATAGTAAGCCAGAGATACAATTATTGCAATCTCAGAGTTGGTATACATGTGTGTGTATGTGTGTGTGTGTATATATATATATATATATATATATATATATATATATATATATATATATATTCTGGGGGTGTGGAGGGGGGCTTGAAGTTTAAAGGAGAAGAATACATTTGGGGATTTGTTCTTCTGCATTTTCAGTCTCTCTTTTTTTTTTGCCGGCTTGTCAGCACTCAGCATTTTGAGTGCTGACATTTCAATAGGGAGCAGTTTTCAGACCTATGGAAAATGGCCAATGTTACCCTAATTCCTAAACACAGCACTAGCTCAAATCTTTGCTTCCTTTCTGCTGATTCCTCATGTCAAAATCTTTGAGAAGGCTCTCAGCTACAGGGCTACTGCCTTCAGTCTAGCCATCAGCCTGGATTTAGAAAAGGATATGGCACCAATACATCTCTGCTATTTCTTATTAATGTACTTTGCTGTGCAACAGACATGGGATACCTTAATGGGGACATAGTCATTAACCACAATGAGGCATATGATCATGCAGGCCATCCCCTACTGATTAAAGAACTCTCTCTTGTTGTTGTTGTTGTCTCTTTCTGCTTTTCCCGGTTAGGGGTCGCCACAGCGGAACTCCGGTCCGCTAATGATTGGCAGTAGATTTTTACGTGCCGAATTGCCAGCCTTGACGCACAACCTTCAATGAAGGTACGCCCATTCATGCATGTATCCACACAGAAGACGCTCTAGCTGAGAATTGAAAAGGACAACGTCTTACTGTGAGGCGACAACGCTACTGCAGCACCACCACCGCAGTTCCTGTACGGCATTAATTCTGCATCATTAAAATAGATCCCTGATTAGCTGCTAAGAAGACTCTTCAAAAGTGTCCTCTCTCTACTCTGTACTGTATGGCATTCAACTAGGTTTATTCTTGGACAAGTGCTACTTAACCACCTACATTAATTCCCCCATCGTGACCCACAGGGCAAGAAATATCAAACTATAGGCAGACAGTTTTTCTAGTAACCAAGTAAATTAGAATATTTCAAATGTGTTTCTGATTCTTGAGCAAAGCTGAGGTTTTTCAAATAATGTAGATTGATGTACAACCTGTTCTATTAACTTTCTGAGTGAATTACAGTAATATCTAAAACCTGATTTTGAGCCTTAAGTCCTCATTTTTAGTTTTGGCCCTTACCGAATCTAGTAGATCATTTGAGGCCTTCTGAAGCTCACTCACTCACTTCAACCGTAACCCACATCAAGCGTGTGAAGACATGAGATTCAAAAATAATTTTATTTTTTTAAGCACTTCACATTTTAAACTACATGAGTTCACATACATTAATAGAAAACAAACCATAATTAATTTCCATTAACACCATCATGCTATGCTGCATACATATGTTTTCTCATTCACTCCAACACAACATAAACTGGTAAATTCCTGCCTTCCCTGTTAATATAAAGCTTAAGAGACTTTGAGGAGAAATAATCAGCTTTCAACAGAAAACATTACTTATAGGTGGGGACTGGAACTTGACTTACAATACTGAAGATGTATCAGGTGGACCTAGAAGGGAAAATACTGCAAAAGAGGGTAAATTACTGAAGAAATGTATGAAAATATTAATCATGGAAAACATGAATAGGAACTTGGAGAGAATGTACATATTATTCCACAAGGTACAATAACTGGGCTAGTAGGCTTCAACACACATCCAATAACTACTTCACATCATGCACCTATAAAAACTAAGATAAAAATGCAGAGTAATGAAGTAAAAATAAGATATTAGCAGTTTCCCACCTATCTGTTAAAAAGGGAGGAATTTAAGGAATATGTAGTAGAAATTACTGGAGAGTTATTAGGAAAGACTGAAATTTCTGCAGAACAGATGGCTAGTGAGTGTGATAAAACGAGAACATAGTGTAATAACAGGGTAGAAATAAATAAGAAAGATATGGCTAAGTAGTAGTAGGAATTATTAAGAAGGGCTGACAATGGTTAAAATATTGCAAAATAAAGGGAATCTCACAGAACAAGAAGAGGAGTGTTAAACAGAAAATAAGAGATGATTCTAAAAGAATTCATGAGTGTAGAAATACAGCCATTACACAATTATTTTTGTTATACAATGACTGCTCGAAGCTATTTAAAAATAAGCACACTGATTAGACAGCCCAACCAAAGTGCCCCGTGTAAATCAAGCACATTCCAGTAGAAAAAAGCCTGGTTGCTGAAGTACAATTGAGCAGCCAGACACTCTACTGGCATATGCTGGAACAACAAAATAAGAGAAAAATCAGGTATATAACTGATTTTCTTTGTATTTCTCCACTATCCTCCTTAAAGGAGAACCACACCCACAGACTCAAAAAATGTTTATTTCATCATGATTTAATGTTTCCTACATTTAACACCACTCTGGGACTATTTACAGTTTTTTAAATATTTTTATATGTCATTTCTGAGTCTGACCACACAGGGTCTGGCATCTTGAAGTAATTCTGATTGTTTAGTCTGCCTCCAGGTATCCCACAATGCAGTGCTCATCTGTAAAGCATTGCATCATGCAGGCCTCTTTCTTCCTAAAGCTCCTGTCACTGCATTGATTTTGCATGCATACACTGCTGCCATTCAGTCAGTTAGTTTTAAGTAACATTTCATGCCGTTCAATTACTACTTAAAACACAAACAGTGCAGATGCCATAGAACAAACTTTCAAAGTAATCTAACTCATCTCCCATCCCCCATCACATTTAACTTCCCTAGCTGCCAAAGTGCTAAGGGTAATTTGAGCTGGTTCCTACTGTGATAGACAGCTCACAGCGTTAGACTTGACTCGTGTACTGTTTCCTTGTTCTAGCCTTTACTTTTTGTATGGGTAGGGGAAGGACCAGCGAGCGGTGACATCACAGCATGGGTGGGTTTTTAGGATGGTCATGGTGATGTCAGTTTGGGGGAGGAATTGGCAAGAAAACTACCTGTATTCAGTGGCCTTGATGACATCAATGACTTGGAGGCTTTTCCAGGGTGGGATAAAAGTGTTTTGAAAGTGAAACCACCACAGTACAGTAAGGTACTGTTCTAGTGGAGAGAAACAGTTGATCTAAAATATTTTAAATGCTGTGCTGTTGTTTATTCATATCAGGGACAATAAATAGGGAGAAAAAAGACAGAGAAGTTGAGCATTTAATAATAGAATCCTGTTTTTGTCATTTTAAAATAACAGCAAAGGAGATTCTCTTTTCTCAGTTGTTTCTCCTGGACTGCACTGATGTAATGTGCAAATGTGAGAATGCAAGCCCTATATGCATACTCTGTACATCAGTAAACAAGGAAGAACAGGGGATGAAGACTGAAGTGCTGTTATACAATGACAATAAGAAAGATGAGCAGTTTCTTTCTTAAATAATGTCACTGTAAAAAAGTAACAACCCACTCCTGTTCATGGGTATATCAGGATTTACCCATGGTTGGTTTGTTTAATTACTCGGACTTTGCCCTCATGATCAAACTACATTGCCCATGGTAAATCCTAATATACTCGCATACAGTCCTGGATTATCATTATACAACTCCAGGGCACAAAAACTTTTAGCACAACAACTTACGTAACAGAATGTAGAAAGGCTTGTTGCAAAACTTAGGGATCCTATGACAGGAATAAAGAAGTTATGTCCTTACCACAATGTTCCATCTGTGTTGTCTATCTTTATTCGTCATTAATCTGCGTGTTTTGGTTCCTTCCCGCGAAACTGAGTCGGACACTTCACAAGCTTGAGATTCAAAGCTTGAGCTCCTCCTCCCTTCCCATAATACCCCCTCCACCCCAGAATACCTCAGATCAAGTTTGCTATAAGTAGATATACCCAAGCTGCTACAAATAAGGTATCAAAGGTACAGACAGAAAGATCAGTAGGAGCTCAAACAGGAAAAGTGGCTCTATGGAAACATCCATCAGGTCACACGAAATATAGGACTGGGGGAAGGAGGGGGGCAAGGTTCATGATGAATGAAGATAGACAACACAGATGGAACGCTATAGTAGGAGCATAACTTCTTTATCTGATGCTGTCATCTTCATTTGGTCATTAACCTGCAGGACAGAGTCCCCAGTTATAGGAAGCCTGGGTGGCCCTCATGGAAGGACATTCCAGAGTACAGCAGAGCCAAAGGAAGACTTATTTCTGGAAATGATGTCCAATTTATAATGAGTAATGAATGTATGAGGATTAGACCATAGACCATGTAGTCACACTGCACAGATGTCACTAATAGAGACTCTTGACCAAAAGGCATGAGAGGTAGCCACATACCTTGTAGAGTGGGCCTTAATACAGGTACAGGGATGTTCTTAGAAGAAGATATAAAGGAGATACAGTCTTTCAACCAACTACTGCTTTACCTCGTTTGATGTAAAAAAAAAAGAAAAAAAAAGAAATGAACAATTGACTGGACTTCCTGAAATTTTAGTTCTGTCCAAACAGAAACATTAATTGCCTATACACATCAAGTAGATGAAGAGTGTACTCCCTTTTATTCTGGAAATTTGGAAAGAAAACAGGAAGGTTAATGGAATGAATGATATTGGCTTCTGTGGCCACTTTAGGTAAGAAGTATGAGTTGGTGCATAAGGTTACCCTGTCTTTCTGAAAAATTAGATATGGGAACTTGGAAGAAAGAGCTTGTAACTCCGAGATTCTACCTGCTGAATTAATGGCCACCAGAAAGAAAGTCCTCCAAGAAAGAAACCTTAAATCCGATGTGGCTGCAGGTTAGAAAGGAGAACGGACCAGGGCCTGCAACATGACAGTCAAATTCCAAGGGGGAGTAGGATTCTTAATGGAAGGACGAAGTACAAAGCACCTCTAAGGAAAGCTATGCAAAGTTTAGATGAAGCCAATGAAGAGGAGTCCTCCCAAAGTGAAAACTGGAGATAGCAGCCAACTGAACCTAGACCATGGAAAAACTAGCACCACTGTTAAAATGGAAGGCCAAGAAATCTAACACCATAGGGATGGGGGCCGTAAAGGGGTTAATCTGTTTCTGTTGAGCCCATAAGGAAAATCTTTTCCACTTACTCTTACAAATCTTCCTGGTGGAAGGTTTGAAGGCAAAAGTCAATATCTTCTGGACAGGGGAGGAAAGCCTGAAATGTCTGGCCATCACTGGAATTGAAGAAACCTTGTAGACAGTTTCAGGCCTTGAAGGTCCAGATGAGGGTGCCCCAAGGATCATAGGAGGTTACTAGGCTAATGGCGCTGGGGCCCTTACAAGCCTAGTCAATAATGTATCCCTAAAAAGAAACCTCAGTCAGCACCTGTCATCCTTGTCAGTGAGGGATACAGGTGGAACCCCTAGGACAAATGTGTGGTTTCCCATCCACTCATCAAGGTTGCGCTTGAAGAGGGTCAGGGAAGTACTCTGTTTGACATGTATGGGAAGTCTATTCCAGAGACGGGGCAGCCTCTGGAAGACAAACCTGTCTCTCCTACAGGTTTTGCTGATGTCGCCTATTAGATTCAGGTCTTTTAAGTGGGTAATGCACGAGGAGTTAGCCTTACAGATATGGAGCATCTCAAGTAGGGTAGGGTCCGAGATTGCCTTGTAGGTGAGAGATGGATCACCCCTGAGCAACCTGTACGATACCGAGTAGAGTGATAGTGATCTGAGCCTGTCCACATAGGACAGGTGTTGGAGGCCATGGATTCTCTTTGTGAGGTATTTCTGTGGCCTTTCCAGTTGGTGCAGATGTCTGGAGAGGTACATACCAAATAGGGTGTTATATTCAATTATTGGTCTAATGAGGGGGGAGGAGTATGGAGAGGTAATAACCTCCTTTTTTCTGGATACAATCCTTTTACTTATGAGATGAACCCAGTAAAAGGCTTTTCTGATCACTGCTGCTACATGATGGTCCAATGTGAAATTGTTATCAACCTGAGTACCCAGGTGTCTCACCACAGGTAATGTGTTTAGGGGGTTGCTGTTGATGTGGTAATCAGTAGGGGCTGTGTTGTTGCCAGGGGTAAGATAAAAATCTGGAGATGGATCTGGTGAGACCAAAGATAAGTGAACCAGATTATTTAGGCCAAAACGGAGCAATGATGATGATGATGATTCTCCTCTTCAACCTGGATGCCTTCTGCAAAAATTTGGGAATTAGGGACAGCAGGGTAAATGCATAAAGTAGACCAGGAGGCCAAGCATGGATTACAGCATCCCTTGGGGGACTGTTCCTGAAGGGGGGATTAAGGCAAAGTACCTGCTGTACTTGTTGAGAGGGGAGGCAAAGAGGTTGCAGCAGGGTGGACCCCATTTCCGAAAGCTCATGTTTGCCATGGATTAGTTCAGAGACCACTCATGAGGCATCAGTAGGACTCTGCTGAGCCTGCCCACCAGAATGTTGGACTCTCCCTGAATGCGCACTGCCAGTAGAACATGGTTGGTAGCTATCTCCCACTGCCACACTCTCAAAGCTTCTCGACACAGGGGGGTAAGACTTTGTTCCTCCCTGTTTGTTTATGTACCAGACTATTGACATGTTGTCCATCTGTACTGCAATAATCCCTAGAGGAAGAAAGCTGTATATCTCTTGCAACTCCAAAAGAACCGCCCTCATCTCTAGGACACTGATATGCTAATTGGTTTCCAGGGGCGTCCAAGTGCCTTGAACTGTCTGACCCACATAATGCCCCCCACACCATCTGGGAGACATCCATAGTCACCATGGTGTTTGGAGAAGGAAGGATGAAGGGTTTTCCTTAAGTAACATCTGCAGAATGAAGCCACCATAACAGGCATTCTTTGCATACTCGGGAAAGTTTGATGGGAAAGCTTAGAGGACTCCTGCATAAGAACCATTGTACTGCCAACGTCCATTGTAAGATTCTCATATGAAGGCATGCTGTGGGCAAAAGAGGTATTGTGGCCGCCACCGAGCTCACTGTGGGGGGAAGATTGGTATGGCTAGAATTCATGAAGACACAGGCTTGACACTTTTTCCACTGTCAAAAAGGCCTGGAAACTGTAGTATCAACTTGTGCTCCTATGAACTGAATCACAGAGTGGTTCCACCTGAGATTTCTCTAAATTGAGAGTTATGCAGAGGTGAGGGGCCAGGCATAACAGATAATCCCTGGTCTGAATAAGGTGATGCCTGGTTGAAGTAGTCAAGAGCCAATCATCAATATAGGGAAATACCTGGAATCCCTGCAGCCTGAGATGAGCAGCAACCACCGCCAAGCATTTGGTGAACAACCTGGGGGCTGTGGTGAGACCAAACTGAAGTGATCTGAACTGAAAGTGACCATCTCCAAGCCTGAAATGAAGAAACCTTCTGGAGCACCTGTCCATCTTGATGTGGTAGTACGCATCTTTCAGGTTTATTGAGCACATCTAGTCATTCATCCTCAGCAGAGGTAGGATTTTGACTGAACTGGAACCATCCTGAACTTCGTGTTCCTTATCGATTTGTTCAGTTATGTCAGGTCCAGAAAGGGCCTTAGGTCCTCTGTCTTTCTGGGAACCCAAAGAACCTTGTGTAAACATCAGATCCGACCTGATCGGGGGGGGGGGGGGGGGCACTCCTGGATGACTCTTTTTTGCATTAATTTTGCGATTTCTGCAGCTGCCTCCTCCCTCTGATTGAGTGGTACATTGGGGAGGACAGATTTTTGTCTTGGTTTCACTAAAAAGGGAATGGTGTATCCTCTGGATATGATCATTAGCACCCATCAATCACTTGTGAGACAGGAGGAAGGTAAGAGGAAGCAAAGACGTCCAGCAAAGAGATGGCTGGATTGTGTGAAAGATTATCTGCAACAGTCCGGCATGAGTGTTGAAGAAGGCAGGAGTTTGGCAGTGAATTGAGAGAACTGGCGACAGTTAACACTATACCCTGACCCCATGTAGAAAAATGGGAAAAAGGGGGCTGATGATGATGATGATCATATTCATTTGTGATGGCTTCCCAGGCTTTGGAGTGCAAGGAAAAGTGCCTCCCAACTGCCTCCAGAGGAAGGCAGTTGGGCAACTGCTTCAAAGCGCTGAAAGGGTCTCTTCAAGAAAGACTCGAGACCCTTAGTTCTGTGAACAGCCTCGCCACATTTTGGTTATTTCCCCCTCTGCCTCTGGGGGAAAATCTCCCTGAGAATCCTGGAAAGGACTCTTGATTTCTTGAACCACATATTTTTACTCCCACGCTAGTTCCTGCAGAAGGACCTTTGTGCGGTAGAAAAACAGATCCCAACAGCAGACAGGATCTTCCCATCATTCTCACTGCCGAAGACTGTCACGAACAGTGGGCCCAAGCAGGGTTGATCAGTCAAAAGGCACACTGACAAAGGAAGCCTTGAAAGGTTCTGCAAAGTCACACAGCTGCATCCAGGCCTGATGCCTTATGACAATGCCAGAACCAACTCCCCTTATGGTTACCCTCCGCTCCATAGAATATCAGCCTAAAGGATGCATTGAACAGGAATTGGAGGGTGGCCATTCTAGTGGAGGAGACCTTCTGTTCATCTGCAGACATGGACCCCAGGGTAGAGCCAGACAGTTCCTTGAACAAGTCCCTCTGAAGTCTTGTAAAATGAAAAGGCAGTTTAGCATCCTCAAGGAGAAAGTAGCAGAGGCATAAACTCTTTTACCAGATCTGTCCAAAGCCCTAGACTCCCTGTTACAGGGACAGACAGAGAGGAGCTATCTTGGGCCAGCTCCATTTTGGTGGCTGATGCAACAACCATGGCATCAACTAGAATACTCTTTGTCCAGAAAAGTTTGTCCTGGGGAGTACACAAAATTTTGTCTGCGCAGTTGGGGATGGGCTGTATCATGTCCAGTTCCTTCCATGCCCCAGAAGACACCTATTCAATAAGCAGGTCTTCCGGGGGGACACCCAGGATGTAGATGGGTCAGACCTGAAAGCCTCCAACACAACAGATTCCTCTGGGGATAGGTTTTGGGATGACCATCCCACCTCTTTGGTGGAAGATTTCAAGGATGTCTCCAAAGGAGATGTCATCCAGTGTAGACCTTGGGGACCCCTCCCCTTTCTTGAAATCGGTGCCGGTGGTGACAGAGTTCTCCGGGGAATCAATGCATCTTCTCTTGCACAGCCTCTTCTGGGGAATGTCCTTGGTGAGATGCTCCAGGGAGGTGTTGGAAGATACAGTCTGGAAGATTCTTGGGCCAGCTGTCCACGAGGTAGGGGAGAGACCTCAGAGACAGATTCAGTGGAATCAAGTGGAGGTTCCGCAGGGGTTAAAACCAAGAGTCTCCCAGAATGGGAGAGGACCCTCTCCACCATTTCGAAGGCAGGACGACTACAGATACCAGACAGCAGTCCTCCCTGGGGCCAAAGCCACTGGAGAAGACTACCCTCGCAGACCCCAAGCCTCCCACTCCAAAGGGGGAGTCAAAGCCAAGCTGCCGAATGCAGACCCTCCAAGGGGAAGTGATAACTCCAAGAATTTTAGATTCAAAGTCATCCCTTCTGGGTTGACATCGAGGCTAGAGCTCAGAGACACACGGTCAGTGCTGACCACATCGGGAGGCAATCAGAGACAAAGACATGATGCCTATCGGCTCCCACACACCGGGTTCCCAGGACCAACAGAGCCAATGACTCTGATACTGCAGGTCAGATCAGTGATGGAGCCATGGGGAAGAACTGGGACTGTCTCGTGGATCCAGAAGGGGATGGAACTGGCAATATCCCCATCTGAATCTGGGCTTCGAGAAATTGCCTCATCAACTTAACATCCCTATCCAAAAGGCTCCAAGATGATCTGATGGAGGAAGAAGTGGAGGCAGGTCTGGACATCCTTTTATGGGAGGTCTCCCAGAGTGGAGATTTCTGCACTGAGACTTTCGGTTTCGAGCTAGGAACAGAGGTCCAGGGAGGAGAAGCAATGGTCTGAACCCAGGACAGGTCACAGCCCTTCGGTTCTGAAGGTCTGGATGCCTTTTTGGCAGGGTCTAAAAGGGATGGAGACTGGTCAGGAGACCTTTTTCTGTGTTCCCAGGCCTCTTTCTGCTTCCTGTCAGGGGTTTGAGCCCCTGATGAAGAAGAGACTGAAGAAGGGGTCAAAGCTGGAATTAATCCCTTAAGAATCAATTTATTGTGGTGATCCACTAGAACTCGAAGGTGAAAGCCAATTCAAATGGAACAGCCGCTGTTTAGATGAGTTGACCCTAAACAATAGCCACACTCCCTGTGGGCATCAGACAAGGGGATCTGATGCCCACAAAAAGTGCACTTCTTATACCCTAGGGGCTTGTCAGCCCAGTCCAATTTAGAATCGACCATCACTAAATAAGAATTACTTATTTATTTTTTTATAAGAGAAAAGGTAGGAAGTGAAGAAGACTGCGAGAAGGACTATGGTGGATAGAAACCCGACTACCACTCTAGGAAGAAAAGAAGGAAGAAAGATAGAACTTAATGAAAAATAAGCACTTACGGCAGAAAACGCAATGAAAATGGAGGCGCTCAAAATCACCGGCAACTTCACTGCTTGTATGACAAGCAGCAAACAAGATCTGAGGCACTGTGGGGCGAAGGGGGTATTATGAGATAGGAGGAGTAGCTCGAGCTTTGAACCTCAAGGTTGTGAAGCGTCCTGAGTTTATTCCTATTTTTGGACCCAAAACCCACAGGTTAATGACCGAATGAAGATGACAAAAACAGATCCAGAGACCCTATAGAAATATTATAGATATTTCAGAAATTTATGAAATTTGCATAAGGTGGGGAAATGTGAAAACCAAGAAAGGGTACAAATGGAAATATTTATACAAGACTTAATAATGCCACGGTTAGAGGTAGATGGGCTCAACAGCTAATAGTTAACATAGGAGGAGATGAGATAAAAACAGTGATACATAATCAATCCGCAGGAAAGCCTCAAAGAGCAGACTTAATTCCTGTGGAAATTTGGAAGTTAGGAGGGAAGAAAGTGATAAATACCCACCAGGTGTGTCTGGCATAATTCTTCACCTCATAAACACAAGGTACAGGGTCGGAGTCTGACCTCACTATACTGGCTAGGCTTAAAATGGCCTTTTAAGGCAGTTAGGATAGTATTAACCCATAAACCTATGAACTAGCTAATAGAATGGCAAAGGTGTTGTCAAAATTGATAGATATGGATCAATGTGGTTTTGTAGAAAGACATTAATAAAGTAATGATTACAAACAGGGAAGCAGAATGCAAGAAAATATTGCTGTTGTTGGGAAGTCTTGATGCAGACAGAGCATTTGACAAAGTAAACTGGGATTTTATTTAAAGACCAATGGACGCATTTGCATTCCCTGTTACAATAATATGGTCAATTAGCAGGATATATGAAGGGACGTAAGCAAGAATTAAAATGGGACGGGTCTTCTCCCATAAATTGTTTGAACACAGAAACTAAGCAGGGGTTCACTTTCACCTTTATTTGTTTTATATTTATAGCCATTAGCAAAGAAAATAAAGGACTCAGAAATTCAAGGATACGGTAATCAAGAAAAGATGGTTTCATTTGTAGATAATATTATTTTGTATTTGAAAAATTCAGAAAAGGCCGTCTCAGTGCTATGGAACATTGAGACACAGTTCCAGGTCTTTCTGGGATATAAAACTGATGAAGATAAAACAAAGACTACAGCCATAAATTATGTACCCCACACACAGAAATCGGTTCAGCAATACTCATATCTGCAGGGTCATAAGATGAAGTATTTAGGAGTATGGATTAAAAGGGCTTCTGGTATGACAGCTAAGGATACGTGTGAAGAGGCTAAAAGGAAAGATCATACAAAAACTAAGAAAATGGAAGCTTGTTTATGGATATGGATAGTGATATACAAGCAGTGAAAATATTTTTATTCACTTTTATATATAGGTCAGACATATTTTTATCAACTACAGGATAAGTTGTGGACAATAATTAGTAAAGAGTTGAAAGAAATGCTCTGAGGAGGGAAGGGCAAGAGTTAGAAGATTACAGCAACACCTACCACCACACATAAACTAAACCCAGTGATCTCAGAACAAAGACCATAAGTCAAGCAAACACTAACTTAGTGCTTTTGCCATAGGTGATTCTATTGTACGACACACAGATACCCATCTCACTAGGCTGGACAAGAGGATGACAGTTACTTGCCTATCTGGAGCTAGGATCCACAATATCATGCATACACTCAAGTCACTGCACTACAGGAACCACTATGATTCTAGCATACTTCATTTGGACGTAAACTGACCTGAGACGTACCTCACAGGACTATATGAAAAGAGACATCTCTCTGAATATGTTACAGACAGACATGTGCCTTGTAATGAACAGCATTCTACCTTCACCAGGGACGATGCCACAATATGAACAAAAAAACATTCATTTTAATAACTGGCTTAGTTTCTGGTGTCACTCCAGGGAGACAATATCTATCTGCATGGGAGGACATGGTAGAGAGACCACGTCGCTTTGCCAACGGCTGTCTGAACCTATCCCCCCTCTGGGCTTTCAGATATTGGCTAAAGCTTTATCCACTCCCTTAGAGTTTTTTTAGGTAATATCAAAATGAAAAAATTATCAACACAGCAAAAAAAAAAAAAACTCCCCTCAATCTGGAAAATGTATACATCTGTATTGTACCCAAGACTTAGTTTAAAGCTGCAGAAAGTACTCCAGTAGTGCAAGGTTACAGTGCTTTCTGCACATTTAGAAGAGTAGCACATACAGGGGCTAAAGGTGGAGGTGTCTCGATCTACGTTTGCAACAAATATATCATACTTTATTCAGTAAGTGCTTTCATGTCATTACAGAGCTGCATCAGACCACATACAAACAGAATCCAAGCCTTTATATATCACAACCAAATAACAATTAAACATCAGTGATACAAGGCATATGACTTCAATGCCAGCTTTAAAGGAATAGTCTCATTAAGACCATAACCTTTATTGGTTTGTAACAAAAATCATCCATCTTAATTCACAGTTCTCAGTTCTACTCTCCATGTCCTCCAGTCTCTGATCCACAGGCATTAACTGCAAAACCACTGATCTAAATGAATGTGCAGAACCATAAGAATCGCTTTGCCAGTGCACTCATGCTTTTAAGTTTCCTTACATCACACAAATGCTCACGAATCCACTCTCTTAATGCGCAGTTAGTTTTTCCTACTTAAATGCACAGACATGCTGCGCAGGTGGCTACATAAACGAGTTTCTTGTTACAACAATCACCATAAAATGAAGGTATATGCTGTTTACCAGTAGTAGGATGAATGAAAATCTCTCTGGTGTGATATAACTACATGCTGCACAGGATCTGCAAGGGAAAATACCAGTACGCTCAGACAAATTCCTAGTAACAGAATCACTCTTATGCTTAAGTAACTTCCTCTTCTTAAAACAGAATCTAGGTTGCTCACCTGCAATCTGTTTAATTTCCTCATCAGCAATTAAAATCAGCCAATTCCGCTCAACTTTTTCACACACTAAATTAATATCATTTAAACAGGATAGAGAGATCCCAACTTTACATGTATTAAAGACTTAGTATTCTGAGTCAGAGCCGTGGCTTCATTGACCTTGCTACCATGAGAGAAATAGGGTCTATGCCTACCATTTCTGTTACGATACACTTCTTGTATTGAGCCATCTATCTCATTTATATGATAACCTCTACTAACAAAATCTTGATGAATTTCAGTAATAGCATTTTCAAAATTACTCTCATCATCATTCAATCTCAACAGCCTCATGCATTATTATTGGGGAAGCAAATGGCAGTAACAAAGGATTTTTTTTTTGAGCTGGACATAGGATCTGAACTGACTAGATAAAATAAGGCCTTAAGCTGAATTCTACTGACTGCCAAAAAGCAATTACTAGAAAATGAAAATCTAAAGCAACTGTATTTGAAATATTAAATGTTAAAGAGATAAAAAAAACTGGAAGTGGGATCTTTAGAAAAGGGAAGGCACCAATTACATAGAAGTAAATGGAATTTGTGGGAGCAGTACATGCAGAATACTGTTTAGGAGGAGTGAGGTTTAAGAGAAGGCAGAAACTGAGCAACGTTTTTAATGTTGGACTGGATGACGACTTGCTAAAAAAAGAAAACATGTAACATAATGTATGTAAATGAAAAAGAACTGTCAATGTTTTTTTTCTTTTCTATTAATGCATACGTGCCTATGCCTTAAGTGATCATTTAATAAGATTTGAAATAAAAATAAATAAATAAAAATAGTGCAATGTTTCTTGGAACTCGCAAGTACCTTGGATGATGCAATCAGGTGGAATCTTACTGGCTTAGCGACTGGTGCTCTGAAAGTAGGGCAATCTGTAAAACATTTTGGGATCTGGCTTGGCCCATCTCTTGCTTTTTTCCCTTACATCCACAACATGAAAACTAAAATTATTTTAACGTTTTATACATGCAACCGTTTTAACAACCTTCTAACCAAATAGGACAGGCTTGCTATCGATAAAGGTGTACTTCTTCCTACCTTTGGATAATCCCTTCAAATCACTGGCTCCACCTTTGCCAGGAACACACTGAAACTCTAAACATTACAAAATCCCATCTATTCATATGAATGTTGGAGCAGGCAGGAAATTTCATCCCTGACTTGCAATCAAGCAGCCAGTCTGGCCTCCAATTAACCAAAGGCTTGTTTTTCTTGTGACCACACTACGACACAAACACTCCTTTGTATGGACCATTTAAGGCCTGACAATGACTTTTTTGTTAAGCAGCATCCAGGGTATCTCAATTATCAGAGTCCAGTGCTCTGCCATTGAAATTAGCTTGTCTGGGTGGATTTTGGATTATTTTCATTTGGGCCCTACCAACTGGAACTTTCTCTCTAATGCCCTGTTGCCAGCTTCCTAAATTTACCTCCTTTATCAAATAACAAACAGCATCGACAGAAGAAAGAATGCAACTGTCCTAGATGCCTTACACAGCAACCTAAACTTTTTCAACTGATTTGTATAAATGCAAAATTGTCCACCTTAGGGCATACACTATTTAAGTTGTTTATTATGTATTCTTTTGTATGTATTTATAACACATTTTATCTTCTACTGCTATTTGTACTTTATTACAAAGAGCAGTAAAACAAACTAGTTTGTTTTTAATTTCAAATTTTTAACTAGGTCATGACTGAAAATAGGTCTCCGGTGGTCCAGTCTGCCTACCTACTAAATAAATAAATATGAGTGCGGTTTGTGGGTACATTGAAAGTACAAATGAGATAAAAAATCCCATCTGTTTCATTTAATAATACACAGAAAGCCTCTGAATGTCTGCAATGGAGTTGTCATGGCTCCAAGCCTTCTTCAAAAAACGGGTGCACAACACAGATAAGGTGAAACTGTTAATTATTCTGTGACGATGACTATAAAGAGGTACAAAGATAGAGATTCCTACAATATCATTGCTGCTTTTCCTCAGGTTGAACATAAAGTGTGGTAAGCCTAGATGAAAACTCATCTTCTGTAACCAAGACTTCTACTTTGTTAAAATCGGTACAAGTAAATTATACTTGTACAAATATCTGGCATACAGATTACACAACAATATTGTTTTACTGCCACTGCTAAAATTATGGTCTTTCACTTTTTAATTGCTTCAAGTAATTTGAGTTTTAATACCATGGACCCCATTCCTAAGTCAAAGTATGATTAAAGTTCATGAAATTAGTACTGTTTCAATCTTTGATGTTAGCCAAAAGTGCTGTTCGCAGCACCTGCAATGTGCCCAGAATGGAGGACTCCTGAAATTCATATGGAGTTACATGTATCGGTAACATATCTAAATATGACTGCAAATTCTTTTTTTATGAGACCCATTGTTCCTACTACTATTGGAACTGACTGAGTAGCCTTCTTCCACATTGGCCTCGCTTCTGACAGCAAATCCTGGTATTTTGACTTTGTCTCTCTTTGTATATAAGACAATGTAATCACTGGGTGTAGCATTTTCAATAATCAATGCCACTTTTGTCTTCTTTTCTTGAACTACTATATCAGTTTTTCTTGCACCTATTTTTTGAACTGTTGGTAATGGGGGATCTCATGTGATATAAACTTCATCATTTTCTATAATGCTTTGTGGTTCATGTTTCCAATGCTTCTCAGCTACATCAATATTATAATGTTAGCACAATCCCCAATGCAACAGCCTTGCCACATGATTATGCCTTTCGGTATACATGCCTTCTCCAATTAAGTGCATCACATCCATCAACAAGATGTATGACTGTTTCCAATTCTGATTTACAAAACCTGCATTTTGTCTGTTTCTACGACATGTTCAATGGACTCTGTAATACAATGTGTACATAATCCATAATCCTGGGAAGCCAATATTAACGTTTCATCTTCTAATTTAAATGTCTCTCTCCTTAACCACTCCTGTGTTAGATCTTGATCGTCATAAGACTGTTCCAGAAGTTTTCTGTGCTTGCAACTATATTTATTCATTTTGCACATTTCTTGCCTTCTCATCTGATCCTTCACCTTACATTCTTTCGTTTTTTGGCACATTCAGCTGCTGCCTGATTTTTATCTAATTCTAGTTTGATTTCCATTCCCGCTTGACACTGACATGCTACTGCTAAACTAAGCAAAGACGTCATCTTAGACTTGCTCTCCTCAAGTTTTAAAACTTTCACTATGTTTGGATCTTGTGAGGTAGCAGATATGTATGCAGTCTTATGATTGCAGACCTATACATGTAATCAATTTTGAGGAGGACCATACCTCCTTCAGAAGAGGGAATATATAACCATGGTATACACTGAGTTTTATAAATCATTTGAAAAGCATGAAGCAATTTTCTTGTTTTCCTCTCCAACCAATCCACTACCCTTTGGGGCCAATCATCCCAAAGCTGTAAGTTAGCACAGGAAAAGCAAACTGGTTTATATCTTGGACTTTGTTCCTAGATGTCAGGGATGTTTATAGTATTAATTTTAGTCTTCTAAAATGTTCCTTAAAAAGTTTTATTCTCATTTGTTCATCCTTCATCAATTCCCAAATATTTATATACTGTCTTCTGCTCAAGTTCTTTTATATCACATTCCTGTGCCAAACTGATGTTTTCTTGGTGCTGCAGTTTTCCTGCCTTAAAGGTTGCTTTTGCACATTTATCAAGACCCAAATGACAATCTTATATCATTTGACAAAGTTTTTATTACTTGCAATTGTGCAATTACAGTTCTTCATCTGATGAACTATAAAGTTTTAAAACATCCACAAAAGAAAAGATGAGAAGTCTTTGCACTTTGTTGTTTTCTGGGAGCCAAACTGTAGCCATGACCTAATCTGTTAAGCAGACAGCTTAATGGGTTATGGGCAAGACAAAAGATCAGCAGTGACAGAGTCACCCTGGAATACTCCCACCTTTGAATTTTTATTCCTGGGATAATATTTTGTCCTTCGTCACTGCTTGGCTGCAAAGTGGTTTGCCACTGTCATGATCACTGTAATGTAATTGATAAATGTAGGGTGTACATTATACGGTCACTGTAATGTAATTGATAAATGCAGGGTGTACATTATATATCTGTAAGCACAGATGCTGTCAAATGCTTTTTTTAAGTCTATCCATGCCATACCTAGGTTATTCCTCTTTTTACAATTCTCCATTATGATTTTATTTAACAACAAATGATCCTTTGTTCCATATGACTTTCCTTTGTTACCCTTTTGTTCTATTGCCATGATTGATTATTCTTTTAAATTACTATAAACTCTGTCAGCATCAGTTACAGTGTAAAGTTTATACACCATCGGAAGGCAAGTTTCTTGTCTATAGTTTTAGGATATCGTGCAAGTTTACTCTTAAGGAGGCGCATTGTTTTTCCTACTGTTAACTAGGTTGGCATCTGTTTGGGGTGCACATATGAATAATTCTTACAGCTGAATCTTCATGCAAAGATGTTAATACTTTTAGCCAGAAGTCAGATACTGCATCTGGGCCGGGGGTTTTCCAGTAAGGAGCTTTTCTTAATTTTATTTCAATTTCCCTGGCCGTTACTTCATCCAGTTTCATATCTTGTACACTTGAACTTCATATTCTTTTACTTCTTTTACCCATTCAGGATCTTTGTTATGTTACACAGGATCTTCACAGATATTTCGCAAAATGTTTCTATATATTCTGTTTTGGTGGTGTTTCTGTACTCTTCCTTTACATTTATCTATATATTGTCTAAGGTTTTCTGCCTGTACTCACATCTTTAGCTCATTATTTGCAAAAGTGTACAACAGATCCTCGTCTGTTCTGATACTGCACATTGATTTTATCACATCTATCTTTCTAAGTACTTTTGCTGATCTATTCCCTTTTCTGTACTCTTCTAACAGTGACACATCTTGTCTTAATTGCTTTACAGTTTTCTTTGCTCAATACTTCCGTGATGGCATTTTCCTGCAACTAATAGTGCATGGAGTAGATAAAGCTGCATGCAGTACAAAAAATTATGATCCGGTCTCACAGATCAAAACCCGTTATTATGTGTTCTTGATATGGAGACCAAGATTCACTTCTTAAACTTTGCTCTCGAGATGAATTTCTTGGCATCCAAGTCTCAAACACATAATGTGGTTAGGATAGAAGACAAGATCATAACCCTCAAAATCTCACATACCAATGGTGCAAGCAGTAATGTAATTGTTTGCTCACTTAAAAGGACTCATTCATATATGCTGAGGTAATGCTGTATCACATGAGTATGTACTGATGTCTCATCACTGCAAGCTATGTACTATTTTAGGTCAACTATTTCTGCTGCAATATATATGGATAAAGGAATGCTGCACTTTTAAATGCTCACACATTTCTTAATAAAATGGATGAAATTTTCTGAAGAAAAAAATTCTGTCTTGACAAGTACAATGCCATATTTCATAACTCAGTGCAGACACAGGCGTTTTAAAGACTGTGGAAAGCTAAATTTAACATTATACACAGATGTTTTTTTCTCCTTGTGGTAAATGGCTTACTAGAGAAAATAACTATTCTGTCAAAGTGAACAAAGATATAAAATCACATTTCAGCTCATAAAAAAAGCAGTTGGGTTCAGTGTAGGTTAATTAAGTTGCCTTTACTCTGATTTGCTCTTCTCTGCAACCACAGCAAGAACAGCAGAAGAAACTGAAAGCACCCATGTTATGTTAGTAGCAGGTTCAATCAAAAGCATCTGTTATTTGCTCTTCAGCAGGACAGTGTGCACTCTCCACATGAATATAGCTTGATAAAAATTGCAATTGTTTTGTATAATTTCCTTCATGGCAGTCTTTTTCCTCAGTTTTGTGTGACTGACCAGGAGCTGCTTGGTCTTCTAACTACTTCACTGTATTGACAGGCACGTTTTTAATCAAGCCAATAAGCTATCACTTCTAAATTCATTTATGGGCAAACTGAACTGCTTTAAAGCAACTGCTAAGGTATAATGCAGTCAATAAATTTAAAACAATCCCAAAATAAACAGTCTTCCATTATTTGTTACTTAATACTGCTAGAATGCATTATAGGCATTCATGAAAGCTGCAGTGGTGTGGTGGTAGCATTGTCGCCTCACAGCAAGAGGTTCTCCCATTCGATTCTCAGCTGGAGCATCTTCTGTGTGGAGTCTGCATGTCCTCCCCGTGGTCGAGTGGTGTTCGAAAGATATGCGTAGAATGGGCATGCCTTCGTTGAAGGTTAGCCGAAAGAACAGTATTATTTCATGAAACAGTAACAAAAGAATGCACTAAGATGCTGGCAGAACATCTACAGTCTAGGACAGTGATGGCGAACCTGTGATACACATGTCAAATGTGACACTCCACGACTTTTTGGGTGACACACCAGCACGACTTTTTGGGTGACACACCAGCATTCACCAACACCCATGTTACCAAAGAAACTGAATGAACAAAAAATACAAGAAATATTGTGAACCTGCACTTATCTATTAAAACACAGCAACAAAAGTGTCATTAATTAATGTTAATCAAATCAAATGCAATGTGTTCCATATTTTTTTCAGTTCAATTCAAAATTACTATTAAAAGTAGGGTAATTTTTTGGTGCACTGTTTTAAGCCCAATTACCAGTATTAATATTGTTTTCTCTATTGTAAGTCACTTATTTTTCTTTACTTTTATAATACATAGCAGCACACATAATTGGACTGTATATATTTTTTTAAATAAATTAATATGTAAAGAATTGTTTTGGTTTTGTTTGGGTGGGGTGGGGGGTGGGGGGTGACATACCAGCAGATTCAAGCTAGACAGTTTCCAAATTTCTGACACGCCAAGCCCAAAAGGTTTGCCATCACTGGTCTAGGAATCCACTTGATTGTTTCACACAGTTTCCCTACTTTGAGTCTGTCCTAAGCACTTTTACTGAAATGGTTTAAATGGGCTGCTTCACAAACCCATTTCATACACAACTGCGGTTACCACAAATAAACAATACATGACAATTGCAGGAAATAAAGCATAGGATTAATCGGGTAGTTTACACAGAGTACTACAAATATGTTCACAAGAAAAGACAGATTCAAAGATAACTACATTAGTAGACAAATCAACATACAGTTATAACTAATAATTATCAAGTTAATAATCTTAGTTGTCTTAAGACCTCACGGCTACCCTACATTCCCTTAATCCCTCTGGTAATACATTTCAGGGACCCCCCTTAATTTCTGTAAACCAGTGTTTATGTCTACATTGAAATGCCTTGTCTAACAAACTGCCTGTGTCTTTGCCCTCTTCTGTATATCAGCTTATCATTCCTGCTTCATCACAACCTGATTTGTTCGACGTTACACACTACTTACTCTAATCCAGTCAACTGTGTGCTCGGCAAGCCTCTTCCTCAGAATTTCCACTTCACTCACGGTTCTGTTTATTTTCTAGGGCATGCTCTCTACCAGATTAATCCCTTTTAATATCACTTTTTCTAATAGGTGATTTGAAAGGGACATGGTGACTCCTGGTGTGCTACCAATTCCATGTACAATGACAGAACTTGAACATCTCTCTCTCATTTGCAGTACCCCGGGTACATAAGCTAACACTATGCTTGTCTTTGTCACTACACGTTCATCGAACTACACAGACTGACTCAATGTGGTCCCTATAACCCTCAGGCATTTATTCCATTGTCCCTTCAAGGGCCACATTTTCTAGGAAATACATTTTCCAAGAATAACCCACACTCTGTTTTGTGTTTGTAAATTTTTTAACTCATCTTCAGCTGACTCATACCTAATCTACCTTGAGGTAAAAACAGGCCTGAATACAATGAGAAATCTCCAACAGTGACCAATAAACCAGTCTCTAGCTGTGTTGTTAATAAATTATTTGATCTTTCTCTTCTCCTGTGTGTGACACACACGTACATACACACACACACACACGTTTCTCATGCTCAGTTACACGAGGCAACAGCAGATTACTGCTTGACTCTCATCTAGGCAGCAGAATGCCTTTATGACATTTCTAATTCCACACAGGTAAAGGTCGACACTCATGCCCAAAGAGGACAGGGCCTCCTACACTATTTCACACAGCACAAACATGATGATGGCAGCTACAGCACAAAAGAACTGTATGCTGTGGCACTAACTCTTCTGTAGGTATCAGCACAGCATCACCTTTCCCTAGTTTGTCTGACCCAGAGTTGGTAGCTCACTCCCACTGGACAGCTCTTCCACTACTTGGGTAGGTAGCTGATCCCCGACCAGCCAGGTCATGATCAGAGCTTTATTCCTCTAAACCAATGAGTTATCTTCCCCCCTGGTGATATCTGATAAAAATATATTAAACAAAGGGTCAATGTTGGCACTACATCTTACAGGTGTCCATTCATTAAACATTTTACTAAACTGCCTATGCATCTCTTCTATCAATCAATTACTTTGCCATCCACTTCAACATTCCAAGTTCTAGCAAATTGCTTAAATTACCCAACAATCTAACATGAGTCAGAATATTAAAGACCTAGCAAAGAAGCATATGCAACAAACCAACATGGATACTTCTGGATCCAGTTTTGAGACTAGGCTACCCTATAGGCTCATAGAAGTTACTAGGCCTGCAGTCCAGGGGACCTTTGAGAAACCTAGCCCAAATTCCAAGTTGCCCCCAAGCACTGTCTAGTTAAGTTACTTGTTCAAGGTAACACAGTAATGCAAATAAGGGCTGAGGGAATCAAACCCTGTACCAAAGGAACATCTTATAGATTTAATCCTTTGCCAGACATATGAACCAATGAAAATTTAAAAAAGATCATTTTTTCCACCCTTAATGCCTCCACATTAGTAGACCATCACAATATTCTCCCAGTCTGTCTCAATCTAATTTGTCCCTGGACTGGATATCCTAAGCACAGGGGTGAAAGTTTTTCAGAAGGATCAACATCTTGACAGTAGCAGAGATGACTTGTGCTCTTACAATTATCCTAATAATGAGGGTGTTTCAATTTGGGCCAAAAACCATCTCTGGTATCGGATTTGAGCACCTGTATCTCTAGGTCTCCATCTAGCTTGAATGCTTCTACTTACGAGCTATGAGTGGTCCTTACCATTTCAGCGCCATGCAAATTTACACTTGCAAGGTGGTGATCAGTGAACTAAAACAACTACTTCCTTCCCCCAGGCTGGGTCAGCCAATAGCAGTCATTCACTCCCATCCTTCCCCAGCCAGGTCTTCCAGCACTCAACTTGCTAACTGAAGTTGAATCAGCTAGGTTGCAGTCAGTTTTATTCCCCTATACTATACACTGTCAAATGCTAATAAATATCCTGGATTTGCCTCAGATTTTCCCACTGAGGAAAAGAGCCCCCTAAAATCTAAACTGTTATTTAGATTCCAATTCAATGCATTTTAGGGAGAGAAAAACATTTCCTATTGGTAGCCAATTCAATTTCAGGCTAGGTGTGACAAACTTGGCTTTGTGGTGTTTGATTGTGAATAATGCTGTGATGGAAGGAGATACTGCCAAGCCCAGCTATCTGGAATTTTATAAAGAATTAAATGTCATTTGTGAATATCAACAGAATTCATATGAGATGCTTGTGTTACAAATGTATTAGAACTGTATGTCGTGTATATCAAACTAGGTTTGTACAGACGTGTTGAAAAGATATTTTATAAAGTGCTTGTGCTTAAAATGTAACCACAGCGTGCCCTACTGGAATAGAGCAGAAATGTACATGCACTATTGTAACTGTTTAAATGTATATTTCAAAAGTGAAAACTGGAACACAGGAGGTTAACTTCAGTCCAGCAAAACTTCAGAAAAATAGCTGAAATTAATTTACTTTATAGGCTATGCAATAAAATATGATATCTAATTTTTCAAGGCAGCTACAGACACAGAGTCTGTGTTGAGAAACTTTTTGTATATTCTTTAGTGTGAAGTAATTACTAGTCTAGAAAACACGAAGAAATGGAATTGTTTTACGACTTCCAACATCTGACAAAGACCTGAGGTCTATGTATTTTCACAGGTAGATGCTAAATACTGCAGCTTCCAGCAGTTGGGGTTTCACCTAGGATATTGTCAGATGACAAGAAATTATGTCATTCTGCAAGCTATCCAAGCAGTAATATTTGTGATATTAATTTGAGATGTCTCTTGGAGAGAGACAGCATTCTGTAGTCTGTCTTGAACCTGACAACAAGATCAATTCACCACACATCTGCCTTGCTCTTAAGTAAGTTAACTAGGGTATAGTAATTCTATTAGATTCAGTCAGGAATATAGTGAAGCATAGTTTAGATGTTTTTGTTTATTATTTGAGACTGTCCTGCAATGCTGTTTTAAACATTTCCTGTGGTTTTGAACTCTGATGTCATTGTGAATATATATGGAGTATTTTCTTCTTCTTTTATTTATTATTAACTATATTTAAACATTTCATTATGGCTGATCTTTGTGAGACATATTTAAGTTTTGAGAGTACTTTCATATTTATTTGGTGACACTGTGGGCCACTCCTAATAGCCTTGCTCTTAGTCAAACTACTATTTGTATTGATAGTAACTGTGACTCCCCTGCACTGGCCCAGTAATCAAGAAATCTCAATCCTCACAACTGGCAACAGTGAGGGACATACACAATGGGAGAATGACAAGTACACACACAGTAAAGTACAATTTCCCTTAAGAGCACACAGAGACCACAGTCAGTTTGGGGCTGGTTTCTCCCTCTTTCTCCAGATCCCCAATAAGACTCCCCACTGGCACAGCTATAGGGTTGAGATCTCAGCTGAGTGGTCAAGCCAACACCTCCAGCATCCTCTCAGTCCAACCAGTACTTCTTGTCCCTGCCCAAGTAGCTGGCACACACACACACACACACACACACACACTTTGACATTGTATTTATATAAACACACACACATGCACACACACACCTGGGTAAGACTGGCAAAGGTTTACTAGCTATGCCCCCTTCAGCTCAGACAATAAGGTAGTTATCACTGCCACCAACCACTCTATCAGCTACTCTAAGCCCCTTACAAAGGGTGTCCAATCCTCATGTGTAATGTTACTATTATCCAAATGGCAGTTTTGACCAAGACTTGCAAGGCTATTTAGGAGTGGCCTGTACAGTGTCACTAAATGCATATGCAAGTATGCTTAGAGCTTAAACACATCTCAGAAATATCAGCCACAAAGATAGGTTTAAATATATCCAATAATAAAAAAACAAGACAATACTCAGAAACAAACACAGTTACTTCAGACTTCAAAATCACAGGAATTATTTTTAAAAAAATTGCAGGACATTCTCAAATAAATACAGAAAACAACTAAACTAATCTTTCTATATTCCTATCTATATCTAAAAGAGATACTACGCCCGGAATCTTACTTACAAGCAAGTGCATATGTGATGATGAGTGGATGTTTCCAGGTCAAAGACAAAATAGAAAATGCACACTCACTCTCTCTGAGAGAGTCCTTAAATTAATATAAACTATTACTGCTGGGGTAGCTTGGATGACATCACTCTGTCACCTGACCTCAGTTCCCAGGTTAAACAGAAACTTAACATCTCTGTGTTAAAAATACATATCTCTCAGATGTGCAGCTGCTAGGAAGTCATAAAGTAATAAAACACATTTTACATTTTAAACCTAGTAACTACTACTCTCCAAGACAATAGAAAAAAGTCTAGCTCTAGACATCCTGTCTCCTTGCTGCACTGAAACTATCTTTTATAGTACATCGTAAACCACTTAACTTCAACTTATTTTCTTGAACTTTTGTACGTTAATCTTCTATGTTCCAGCGGTGTATGCTGTGGTTACATTCTTGAAGCTCAGTACATAACATACAGTTCTGTATAAATCATATCAATATTCACAAATGACATATGATTATTTACAAAATTCCAGCTAGCTGGGCTGGCAGCATTTTGGTTTGTCACAGTAACATTACACAGTAAGATTGGACACCCTTTTTAAGGGCCTTAAAGTAGCTAATAAGGAGTTGGCTAGTGGCAGTGATAACTACCTTATAGACTGGGCAAAAGGGGACATAGCTAGTAAACCTGTGTCAGCCTTTCCCAGGTGTGTGTGAATGTATAAATCAAACCTCAAATAGTGTGTATGTATGTGTATGTGTATGTGTGTGTGTGTGTGTGTGTGTGTGTGTGTGTGTGTGTGTGTGAGCTACTTGGGCAGGGACACGAAGAACTGGTTGGACAGAGAGGGTGCTGGAAGTCTTGGTTTGGCCACTCAGCTGAGATCTCAACTCTATAGCTGTGCCAGTGGGGAGTCTTATTGGGAATCTGAAGAAAGAGGGAGAAACCAGCCAAAGACAGACTGTGGTCTCTGTGTGCTCTTAAGAGAAATTGTGCTTGACGCAGAAATCTGCATCTGGAAATACTGTGTGTGTACCTTGTCATCCTCCCAGTGTACATCCCTCACTGTTGCCAGTGGTGAGGATTGAGGCTTCTTGATTACTGGTCTAGTGGTGGCTCATCACAAATAACTTTTTTTTAAACAAAGGAAATTTCCCTTGTGCAGGTCAGGAAGAATTGACACAAACTACTAATATTAAATGGCTCATTTAATCTAAATCCTAACAACACTTATCTGCTTAATGTTAGACAGCAGCAAAGTGGAAAGTTAGTGTAGACTACTAATCTATAGTTATTTCTCACATAACAGTCTACATTCTTCAGTCTAACAGCTTCCGCTCAGCTATTTTGTTTCTTTCAGTTTCCCATGTGATACACTACAAAATACACAGGATACAATTGCAAAACATTCCAGGCTTTAAAGATTATGTCTAAAGGCATAAAACAAACTTTTTTTATACAGAAATAAAAGATGATTTCATCCCCTTTAATTATTAAAACATTTTTAAAAATTGCTTACGAACACAGAAGAGTAAATGTACTGGGCCATGTTGACAACATGAATTCATAGCCAGGCAGGAGACACTTAACGTCATTATGGGTTCCATCTCTAATTATGCTGGCTTAGCGTAGTTATGTAATCGTAAATTAGATATGCACTTGACAAGCTGTTAAAATGCATAAAGATGCATGTGAACACTTTTTGTTTTAAAAGTTTATTTTGCACCTTTAAATATGATCTTTAAGCAATATATTCCAGCAGTGAGCTACATCTGAAACTAAAATGCAAATAGAAAAAAAACTCCATATCAGACCAGAACTATTCAAAAACTAGGGCAGTGGTTCTGTTTTAGCTGTTTGCACATTAAGCTATTATGGCACCAAACTTTGACTTCACTAGAATTTTCTTTTTTTTTAAATTTACTTACTCAGGGAAGAAAACTAGATTAATTTTACGGTCTATATTACCAAATTTAAATTTTAAACCCAAAACGACAATCTCGACAACTAAACATCAAAGTGCTATAAGTTCAAAACTGCTAAAGTACGAAAAGGAAAATATCGAAGTATCATAGTTGGCCAAACTCTGCTTCACTTACGTATTACATAATGTCGTCGTTGCTGACAAGTCCGCAAATAATACAGAAACAAAATACCTAAAATATTGTACACTTTAGAATAAATTTAAAAAGTTACAAAGGTACATTTTATGTATTCAACACAATATTAGACAAGAGGGATGAATATGCTTCTCATAATTTCTTGACCACGATAACTAATATATTGAAATTGTAGCGGTATTTACTCTGCATACAAAAAGCATCAAATACACCACATGTTTGTTTTGGGATAGTTACATTTTCTTTTGTTTAATTCCTAATATATCGCACTAGATGTCCCTTTCTGTATATTACTTTACATGTAATTCTTGTTAGGTGATTAGAGGTTAATTAATTTACTTTAGTTGTTCACTACCAACCCAGGATGAGATGTTGGCCAACTACGACAACTCGACATTTTACACTTCAGGTTTTACCCACTGCAGCTTACTTAATATTCGATGGTTATTTATCAATATTCTGGTTGTCGGTTATGTTAGATTTCGATTTGGTAATATAGACTCTTAATTCTAGTATGTATGAAAAATCAAAAGTAACAAAACCTTATCTGTGCTGTATTAACCCTTTCATCCATTCCAATTTACAATTACTTGCACTTGTTTCATTCTTTACAGGGTTGTTGAAAAACCACAACCTATCCCAGGAGCCTAGTGGAAGGTATTGTTCTATCGCAGACTACGTACTCTGATTCACTCACATTCACAGACAGACAGAGATGTACACACACACACACACACACACACACACACACACACACCTACAGGGAACCTGGACAATGTCAAGTCACCTACTGTATGTCCTTCAGGATTGGCAGGAAACCACAGCACCTGAAAACAACTCACATAGATAAAGGGTGGGTAGGCAAAATCCAGACAAAAATCTCCCAGCAAAGAATTGAACAGGAGAACCTCTTACTGTGAGGAAGTAACACTACATGTTGTGCCAGTGTGCTGCCCAAACACACTAAACATGTTAAAACCAATATCACTTCAAGACAAGTTTCTACAAGAACATTTTGACACTGCAACACGTATTACTGAGCTTTTTGTTTTAAACTAGTGGGTATAACCAGATACGTTCACTACACACTAACAAAAATAAGGGGTAAACCTCTACTGACTGACTATAGAAACTGAACTCTTATCTACATAGATCAGTGAGGTTATAAATGTTGAATGTACATGAACAGCCTAGTGACTATATGGATGCATAAACCATAAGCTGCTATGTGCGAGGCGGAACTGTCTAAGCCAATTAAAACAGTAACATAATTCTTTGTTACTAACAGAAACACACCATCTCCACTTTTTTAACTAATTAACCAGAATTTACTGACAAAAAGGGAATAAAACTTGGATATTTTTACTAGTAATAATATTAAAGCGATGAAAAGAATGAAAAATATTAAAACAAAAATGTTGTAACAATACATAAATTAAGCAGACAAATATATAGCCATTGGTTAAAAAAAAGTTTATGTTTTGTATAACTTGAAAATCCATAGCTATGTATACAAGATATTGCAGGAACTGTATAAAGTGAATTTGAAGAGTTCAACATTTACATGATATACATAGCAATGCAAATACTTATTTACACAATGTAGCAAATAGTGATTGTTGCCATTGTTTTCAATTTATGGTTTTGGAGGTAGCTGCTTATAATTTCTGGGGAGGGGATAAAGAACATTACGAATGAATGAAAACAATGTGTTTACTTTAATAACTTCACTTAATAAAGGTGGAAAATAGGTCAAGCGATTCTCAGGTCACATGATTTTAACTGACAGTCTGTATTCTAAACGGTGGAAAAGTACTTCAGTGATTATCAATGTTACCTGAAACTACTTTTCAAACTTAGCTTAGAAGGCACCCTAGGCCAAGGAACTGAGTCTGCACGTCTCCACTGTGTACACACTGTTTTGTTTGCTTTTTACTAGACTTTCCAGATAATTTTCCCATCCCAAAGGCATTATGTAGGTGAACTGGCAATCCTCTAAAATACTTGTAGGTATGCATGTGGTGTTTTAGTGATCATCTTGCATGTGTCCTTCAATGGACTGGCATACTCATTCAGGAAACTTTCTGTCTTATGCTTCCCAAGTTCCAGGAGATGCTCCAGATCCCCCTCGACAATTAACTGGATAAACCAGGTATCAGAAAATGAATGGATGAGTCTGTGTTTTGACTGATGTTTTAAATTCCGCAGCCCCTACCAACTGTGCTTTACAGTTGGAGAAAGCATCAGGACTGAGGTTAAGGCTCATCTTCTGTTTATTCTAGACTGCAATATGGACGGATCATCTCTTGTCACAAATGCCACAACCATCCATGGACGTAGAAATGACTGCAGTAAGAATCTCAGGCTAGTAAGGGAAGCAGTATGGTTCACTTCTTGTTGTCATTTCAAAACTGCCACCTAAAAATGTGAGTTTTCTTTCTGGCTTGCCTACTTTGTACATGTATGAAGGATAATGTGCACAAGTACAAAATAATCACACAAAGCTACAGATATCAGTCAATTATGCCAGGGCAGTGCTGGAGGGTAGGGGAATTCACCACACATCTGCCTTGCTCTTATGTTAACTATGGCATAGTAATTTTCTCAGATTCAGTCAGGAATATAGTGAAACCCATATCAGCACACCATTAACAATAAAATGGCAAAAGAGCTTGGAAGGGGTACAGGCCACCAGACAACCAGAAAGGGTTAAAAAAAATAGCAGGGCCTAGGTCTGTATTCATATACAGACACCTTTTTTATGAATTACTAACAAGACAGTGACAGAAGTCATTTAATGCCACGAAGACAAATCTTTCAAAATGGGTTATTTTCTCAGACATTTTGCTGCCCTCTACACAGAGTAAACTAAAGTCATGCAGTTGCTAAATTAGATCTGCTTATAGAGTTTATTCTTTGTTAACCAACAGGACTTAGCTTGCTTGGTATGGTCAGCCCAGTGAACACAAACTTCCTGGCCTATATAAGCACCTCACCCATCATCTTTTCCCATCCATTTTTCACTTTCTGATCAAGTCAAGAAAGCAAGATAAAAGGAATTAACAATAAATTTTACTCTACCACAGCAGTCAAACAGAGGAGATGTTGGGTAATAAAGACGGCATTTTCCAAGCAGATCTAACATTACAGTAAGCACCTAACTTTTTAATCTGCTAAAGCATTTCAGTCTTCACTAATCAAAAGAAAAGAGCCCCCAAGCTAAGCCTTATGTGTGGCTGGTTATAGGAACACAGCCACAAATAACGTGGTTGAAATAAAAATCCAGACAAGCAAAATGCCCAGTTTGCTGCTTTCTTAATAACTCAAAAGAAAACTATTGTACAACCAGCCTGATTTGCATCTTACTATCATCTTGTCAGAAAGGGACACTCAATACATGTAGTGCTAAACAGCTAGCTTAAGTGCTGCACTGTCCCAAGTGATAAGACCCAAAGAAAGAACTACAGAGTTTGGGGATAACCCACAGCCCTCTCAAAGCCCGACATGGAATTACACATCAAGATGTTGGGTTAAGAGAAGCAATCCACATTACAGCACCACTAGCCCATTACCCTCTGCATGGGAGACCACTCCACACCTCAAGAAGATATGAATTCAAGTTCAGGCCATACCCTAAGGGAGAAGCCTATATCCACTGAGCTCAGTCCCATTAAAGTACAGGCCCCAACACTTCAGTTTCACCAAAAGCCTTCAAAAATTACATCTTGTGCATATGTCATCCCAGAGAGGATAAGCATCTCGCGGAAGGAGCATATGTGCTCCATGGACGGAATGATTACCCTAAAAACATATTTTCTAGGTAAAGGTGTAGGGAGTATCAAGAGATTCACCTTCCACTTGTGCTAACTCCCAATGGAAAATTCCCAGAGAGATCATGCTCAGAGAGGTCCAAGATGAGGTTTGTGTAATTCCAGCAAATATACAATCGCCAGTAGGACGCTTGAATATGCAAACAGGACACTGACTACGTGTACAGAGTCTGGTCCACAAGTAATGTTCTTAAAAGAGAAATGCTACAACAGCAGTTTCCACTGCTACTAAGACCTGGCAAAAGGACTATGCCTCTGTCCTGCTTGGGTGGGAAAACTAGTACGTGTGTTCCAGTAGTGAGACTACAGGGAGGGATAGGAACTGCCTGAAGCCCAATCAAGTCTGTTATAAGCACAGATCTGGGAAGCATTGGACTTGACTACTATAACCAGCTGCCCTACTTCAGGAGACTGCATTTCTAATAAAAGATGTAAGAACAGGTTTAAAGAATCCAGCTCCTTAAGCTGTAATCAGAGTAAGTGAGGGGCAGTTTCAGTCACCCAGGATGAACACATCCTTTGCCATTTGTAGGACATCAGTAAGCAACAGAAGAAAGTCAGAGACTGAGAGCCCAGCAACAAGATCAACAACCTGGCAGAAACCTACACTGCCACCAAGTCCATCGACCTGAAAAGGTGACTTGTGGTTCCCATGAAACATTTTGAATGGACTTGCCCTGTGAATAATAAATGTCACTGAAAGACTATCCTATAGTGAAAGGAAGCATTGCTCGATAGCCCATTCTGTGAATCAGGGAATCTTACCTTGCATTTTGTATACAACTCACAGAGAAGAGAATCGAATATAGAGATTTTTCTTTAACAATGACGAGTCCCAGTGACATTAGACATGGAAGCACTTTTTGAAGGGTCATCCTATAACAACCACACACTACCAGCATTTGGCATGGGCAGAAATGTGCTATCCCTGAACCTCATCATGGGAACCGCATCATTTGTTAAACCTTTTTTTAATACATTTGTTGATTTATCATTTATCATTCACGACATGAGCAAACATGCATTTATACAAAGGAAAACAAACCATATTAACATATTGCTAGTTACAGACATTATACATCACATGTTTTTTGTACATCAATCCAACATTACATAAATCGCTCAGTTTCTGCCTTCCCTTAAATCTCACTCCTCCAAAACATTATTCTGCATGTGTTGTTCCCACAACTTTCTATGAAATTTGATAATACCATTTCTTAAAGATTCCACTACCAGTTCTTCTCTCTCTGTTAAATATTCAATATTTCAAATACACCTGGTTTAGATTTTGATTTCTATTTTCTAGTAACTGCTTTTTTTGGACACACCAGAATTAAACTTAACAAGGCCTTACTATGCCTGGGCAATTCAGATCTTGTATCCCAGTTGAAAAAAAAAAACCTGAGTGCTCCTTCGCACTTCCTTACAGAAGTTTCACTTCTACTGCATGCGGTGACCAAGCACCTTTTTTTTTAATAAACATTATTGCAAAAAAAAATCATTCTGGACCAATTTTCCAGCAGCAAGATCCAAAAGAGCATTAAGGCAACAGATGCCTGCTAACGAAATTGTTTTAACAATGCATTCAAAGCAAACAGTAATACAAAAGGAAATGAAAAAATTGTTAGGGAATTATTAAGTGTATAACACATTAAATGATGTACCACGCCCCATACATTTTAGCTCTTTTGCGTGTTCCAGCTACATTTAACAGTGATCCGGGGGGGGGGCAGGGGTTAAATGCATACAAATTAGATGGATGTCAAGACAGCATACCTATCTTAAGCTGTACTAAGCAGGAAAACTGTGTTAATGTGAACACATCTGTATTCCTGTTTTCTTTATCCCTCTTTCTTTTCCATACAGTCGCGCATGCACACAGTATCACTGTGCCATTTGCTTTACAGACTCTTGCTTTTTCTCCACTGCTCAGTGAAAATAAGAGATTTGTTGGACAAAATCACTTCTGTATATCCTCCTTTTAATGTGTTTCTCTGGCATTGTATATAATATAGAAAAGTTTTCTGGTTTTGATAGAAAATGAGCATTCACTAGCTTGCTTTCAGTCACTTTTCGCTGTGTGTGTGTGTGTGTGTGTGTGTGTGTGTGTGTGTGTGTGTGTGTGTGTGCGCGCACGCATGTGTTTTTTGTGTGGGATCGCTCGCTCTAAGTACGGAAGTCAAGTCACTTTTCCATTCCACTCCGAGGTGTCACACCGTCCCATCATTTCTTAGTTACAGCTATTTGCTCACCCAACATTTCTAACAGAGTACTCTGTATGTAATTTTTGAAGTCTATCAACATAAACTCCCAAAACATATGTTCTCGGTTAATTTTTTTCCCCATCACACCTCCAACATTTGCCATCTACCAGAGCAAAAATTTACTGGATTCTGCTTGGGGTATAAAAATACCTATGGCAAACACTTCCAAGCAAAAATCCTAATATCTTTTAGACTTTGTGGCATACTTGGGAGCTATACGTATATCCTCCTTCTAATTTCCTTGTGAATTGCTTTTCTAATCTCTCTTCACAATCTTTTCTAACCTCTTCTGACTGATTCCTATAGTTATCATATAATATTTTACATGTTTTACTAATTATCCCCTTTAACAGCAACTTCTGTTTTAGATTCAATTAAACTCTACAAGAGTAGGTGTTTCACTTAGGATTCCCGTGTCTCTTTCTCTTTACTCTGATACAATCCCTGACAGGGAAGGCAGTCTCTAGTCTGCAGTCCAAATGTCTTCTTGGCCTCTTCCCATTCTGTTAGCTTTCCCTCCCTAGTTCTTTGTTCCAAATAGATTCCTTCGCCAGTTCTTCTTTCCAATAAATTCCAGCCTCCTCTTGTATATTCTCTGTACCCCTAACTGCTGTACTCCCTATCTTCAAAATCTCTTTTCTCATTCTTGTGTTGACTAAGCAATTAGAATACTTTCTACTAATTTACGAATTTAATGCTCTGTATGGTTATTGTGATTCTCCTTAAGGATCTGCAAACAAATCCCACTCTCTCCTCCTTTCTTGAAATTCCCCCATTTCATCGCCCTTTTCCACTTTGAATTACAGCTTTCTGCTTATGTTATGCATATGAGCCTTAACTGTGTTAACTCTAAAATACCCCTTCAAATCAGGTAATCCTAAACCACCTTATTCTGTTGGAAGGATCAACTTACTCCACTTGACCCTAGCCCTCTTCCTCTCCCAGATAAATTCCTTCAACTCTTTATTATTGTCCACAACTTCTCCTCAGGCTTTGTTAAGCCCTTCTTGATGGTGCTCTAGATAGTATACATATCTAAGGAAAGCGAGCAACTAGGTTGACTCCATTCCCTAGGCATCACAACATCAGAAGTCCCAAAAACAGTTAATGCAACCTTGCAAGTTGTAAAATTCCTTCCTTCGGTACAGATTATTATACTTCTACACAGAGTCAGGTTGGGGCTTATGGAGGGCTGACAAAAGGGGCTAAGAAAGCAGAGAAGCATTAATGTTGATAAACTAATGGAATAGCCTACTATGTATAAATCAGTTGCTGGAGGGCCCATACATTCCATGACCTACTATACTAACTGACCCAAGCATACCTCTCAGCCTCTTGGTACTACACCCAGCGACAAAGGCAAAAATAACGTGCGAAGAAGGTACAAAGTTAGGGACATATTCTAAATATCACACTTACCAACTTAGAAAGTTGCTAGAATAACATGTTTTGTATTAGCATGTATTTTCTGAAGGATATAGGGTCTGAAACCCAAATGTCTATCTTTAGTTTGTGAATTAAATCCTCAACAATTTACCAAAAAAATACACATTTTAGAAGGGACAGACCAACATATGGATGTTTTGTGAAAATTCTGAACGGTAGAGAGGTACAGACCCAAGAAACTGGTTGCAAAGAAATAGCAACCATTACCTGCCGTCAATATAATCCATAATACTACAACCATAAGAAAGGGAAAAAAGTGACCAAACCCTTGGTATTCAGGGTCCCAGACTGAGCAGGGAATATTAGGATGGCAGAGTGTCCACTTACTCCCAAACTGTGTGAGATCCACACAGGAAAACAGCCCAGATCATCTCCCCAAACTTTACTAATGTGTTTCATGACTAAAAATCTGACCCCCAGAAATGCAGATGACACACAGATGAGGTCACAGAATCTCTGTGTCAGGACTAATTTAACTCTACTAAAGACACAAAAGAAGAGAAGTCTTGTATGGTACAAAAGACTAATATCTCAACTCACCCCTCCCCAAAAAGGAGAGAAGTAGGACTAAAATGTTGCAGGATCATAGCCTTATTCTGTTCAGGACGCGAAACCATAGTCCCATAAATCTGCTCCCACTTAAACAGCTGCATTGATAACGTGGTCTGTATCTGTGGCAAACATGAACAGAAATTTAAAAACAAACCTTGTGGTGGAATATCCTTACACAAATTATATAACAGGGAGAAATTGCTTAATGCTTATAAAAGGTCTCATTCTACCTACCTTAAGAGCACACTTAAGCAAACTAATAAAGAGCTTAATGAAACCATTAGGAAGCTCAAGTACGAACTTAAAATAGCCACTAAAACCAAAAGTAACTCAAATCTTTCTTTAACTAATATCAAGAAATTAAGTAACAACCAAAAATGTTCAGAGCTAGTCCAAAATAGTACTGCAGTCTCTGACTCAAAAGAAAATAGCCAATATCCTAGCTAACAAAGTTTGTGCAAATTTTACCCCACTCACGGTTACAAATATTCCACAGGATCCACAATCCCAGCCACCCCTTTAATTACTATGGAACAAGTTCTCTCATCGCCCTCAAAAACTAAGATTACTTCTTCCAAGGGCCATGATAACACACTAGGTTGCCTATCAGTGCTGAATATGGCCTTTCTGAACCCCTAATTAACCCCTTTCATCTAAGCCGCTCCACTGGTCACATTTGTCAAGCCTGGAAAACAGCCACTGTAAACAAGGCTGGCCCAATCACAGACCCTGGTAACTATGGACCCATTATTCTCACAATCATCATCTGTACAGTTATGGAGTACATTATCTCAGACATCATTAATCTGGACATTGACATTGAAAATCTCTTAACTTTGTATCCTCATCGATTCAAATTTGTCAAAGGAAGGTTCTGCCTCTTTAATCTCATTAATTTCTTAAACAAACAACCAGCACTATTTTCCATGCAGGCATTATTGATGGGCTTGTAAATCTGAATATAAATCCTTATATTCTGCAATGGATAGTGGTGATGGACAGGTTGACAGATGAGATCAGACTGGAGTCCCCGTGGACTATGATGTTTGCAGATGACATTGTGATCTGTAGTGAGAGTAGGGAACAGGTGGAGGAGACCCTGGAGAGATGGAGATATGCTCTAGAGAGAAGAGGAATGAAGGTCAGCAGGACTAAGACAGAATATATGTGTGTGAATGAGAGGGAGGACAGAGGAATGGGGAGGATGCAAGGAGTAGAGGTGGCGAAGGTGGATGAGTTTAAATACTTGGGGTCAATAGTTCAGAGTAACGGTGAGTGTGGAAGAGAGGTGAAGAAGAGAGTACAGGCAGGATGGAGTGAGTGGAGAACAGTGTCAGGAGTGATTTGTGACAGACGAGCACCTGTAAGAGTGAAAGGGAAGGTCTACAAGAGGGTAGTGAAACCAGCTATGTTATATGGGTTGGAGACAGTGGCATTGACAAAAAGGCAGGAGTTTGAGCTGAATGTGGCAGAGTTAAAGATGTTAACATTTGCACTGAGTGTGACAAGGTTAGACAGGATTAGGAATAAGTATATTAGAGGGTCAGCCCAGGTTGGAAGGCTTGGAGACAAAACCAGAGAGGCAAAATTACGTTGGTTTGGACATGTGCTGAGGAGGAATGCTGAGTATATTGGGAAAATATGCTAAGGATGAAGCCTACCAGGTAACAGGAAAAGAGGAAGGTCTAAGATAAAGTTTATGGATGTGGTAAGAGAGGACATGCAGGTGTTTGGTGTGACAGAGCAAGATTCAGAGAACAGGAAGAAATGGAAACAGGTGATCTGCTGTGGCGACCCCTAACGGGAACAGCCAAAAGAAGAAGATGATGATATTCTGCAATAGATAGCTAAAGGGTATTTGACTGAACCCATGTGGTTAGAGTGACAAATGCCACGTCTGAAAATAAAAACTTTACCAGTGGTTTACCACAGGTCTCAGTGTTGGGCCTTCTCCTATTTGGCATCTATTTCACACACCTTCTGACCTGTACTCCTGGCTTATGGTTAACTAATTTTGCAGACAGAATAGCTCACCTCATTTCCAAAGGAATGCCCACTAAATCCAAAGAAGTAATTCCCCTTTATTCATATTTTATCAGGCCCATTATTGGATATAATGCACATTTTACCACATATTTGTCTAAACATCTTACAGAACTTAAGAGACCTCAGAGATTCATAAGTAAAAGATCAGTGGTGTCAAAAATCTCAGTTATCAGGACAGACTGGCAGCACTTTCTTTGTACTCAGTCTCTCAGAGAGTCCTCCATGGAGATGTCCATCTGGCCTTTCAAGCCAATAAAGATCCAACCCTATTTAACCTCCTATTCCTTTGCAGAACTAATGGTACCCTCAAATACTTGGTTAAAGGATCTAAATCTTCTTCAGTAGGTAATTAAGACACATTGGCATGACTGATTCACATCATAACTTATCCCTAAGCTCTGGAACAAATTGTCACTACATGTCATGCAGAGCAGCACCCTAACTAGATAGACAGCTGCCAATTTTCCCCAATTCTATCTTGTCTTATCCTCCTTAAGGCTAGAAGGAACTCCCGAATAGGGCTTTTTGGCTAGACATGTAATAGTCTGCAGACTGCCTAGTACTTACCTATGAACTTATAGTAAAAAAACAAAAAAGAAAGAAAAATTATCATGGCCTAGCTACCTGCTGACAGAAGACAAACGCACCTCTGAAACAAGTCTGCTCCTGGCTTCTTGTAGATAAAGATTATCATAGCTTACCCTCCAGTGTCCCAGCCTTTAACAGCTTGAAAATACTCCTCTCATATGGCTTATCTGCCATGTGGGCATCCCAAAAGGGACTGCATAGCAACAAAGCCTTCTGCAAAGACTGGACAGACTGCTACCCAGAAGAACAGAACCAAACAGCAAACATACCAACTCTATCAGCATGACACTGCATACAAACCTAATAAATATGTTGGAAAGGGAGTGGAGGAAGAAAAAGATGGTGCATGGCATACCCCTTATTCAAACAAGCAAATGAGCAAGTGAAGAGAACCAACTACTCCTAATGCACACATCTGATTCCAGAATGGTTTGCCAGAATGCAATCTGGATGTGTGGAGTATCAACGTGCCTCCTGTGACACGTACTTCAATAAAAGTGACCATACCCAGGTAGAAGCCAAAACAAAAGCAGAGTGGCAGTAGGCCCTACCTGCTATACTATGACAGATGGATCAAGTGACCACCTACACTGTGTGCTAGTGGCTGCATAATTTGATCTTCCATGGTGATGGTGTACATGGACGAAATACAGAAGAAAATGTTCATGGGTGATGGCCAAGGTGTTGGGGTGATTTCCTACTGTCTTCTGTACATTTCTTTTTAATTCTCCACAGGACTTTGCTGGTGACTCCTCCATTTTGTGTCCCATCAACTCAATTATTCTCTCTAGGATGAGAGCTAGGCATCCCTGGAATGGGTGAGAAACCTATGGCCCACTCATTCTCATCAGAGGGGCTATCAGACCAATCATTCCTTTACATGGTTAAAGTCAGGCATCAGAGAGCAGTGCCAGATGCCAGCCCTGCCCAATCCTACCTAATCCCTCACCAGCAGAAAGTCTGTGGACTTGTGACAGCTGCCTAGTCATGGAGAAATGCATGCTCCCAAATCTACCTCTTAAAATCAGTGGCAATTACATCACTTCAGCAGTGTCATCCTGCCCAGCCTCTTTCACAAGGAATCAACGAACACCTTTAGGCATTGCTAATATGGCAATCCTAGGCAGCTTCCTGCCCATAAGCATGGGCAGCTGGCATTGGATGCTGAAGCCCATCCTACCCCACCCATCTCTTCTAGCACTCATGTAGCCAATTGAAAACAGGTTACCCGGGTCTTAGGGTTTCATTTATCTGCACCACTGGGTCAGGCTTCCATTCTACACACCTTGACAAACCATGCTAGCTAAACCAACCAGAATGACAGCTAAAAGGGCTTAAATAGTACCTGCAATCCATGTTGGTGCAGAAACCAGAGCAAGTTGGACAGCCAGTGCTGGACTTCCTAATATTGGCCTGGCTGGTATTAAATGGGCATGAGGTGGGTCCAAAGCATGTTCAGAGGAAGGTGGAGCCAGTCTAAAAGCTGCAGGGTTTGTCATGCCCCACAAAGAATTTAACTTTGGAGCAGACATGCTAATCTGGATCAAGCAGTTCAACACTGGCTTTCCTGAGGCAGAAAAATATCAGGTGAAAAGGAAAGTACAGTTGTGTACATTTACCATAAATGTAGATGTTCGAGTGTATTCACTGTTGCAGTCATTACATTTGGGTAATCTGCTGGCAGTTTGCCCTCAGTCGGCCTGATTAACAAAGTCTTGGGTCCTGCGTTGGTTGCTGTCCCTTCTTCCATGACGTCAGGTCGTCAGGGGTATAAAACATGCAGCCGACACCATTACATCAGTCTTTCTTGCCCCAGATGTCAGGTGCCCCCCAAATGGGGAGCAAAATTATATATATATATATATATATATATATATATAAAATTAAAAACACAAAAAATATACCTCCAAACAAAAGCAAATACACCAAAAAGCTTTTGAACATAGTAAAAGAAAGTAGAGGTATAGTAAGAGAAAAACTGGGCTAGAAGGTGGGTAACCAGGACTGCAACAGTGAATAAACTCGAACATCTATATTTATGGTAAGTGTACACAACTATACTATGTTCTTCATGTTTCACTGTTGCAGTCATTACATTTGGATAGAATCCCAAAGCTATAGTTGGGAGGATGGATTTATACAGCATTCGGAGCAGCTATAAGGCCCTGCAGGACAGCAGTGGCAAAGCCTGCTCTGACTCTAGAGAAGAAAGGTAAATGGTAATAGGTTCATAGGTTCATAGGTTCATACTAGGCTATCTGCCCGAGGGCATTTACAAGCCTAGCCCATAGTTTTGTGGCTTACGCCACCCCTTTAGTATGGGGAACTATACCCATTATTTTGCTGTGCCTCTGTCGAGCAGTGACACTGAGGTAATCCCTGGGGTATATCTGCGATCTCCCATCCATTGGTCAAGATTTCTCTTGAACAAGGCCAGCGAGGTGCTCTGCCTCACATATACCGGGATTTTATTCCACAGCATAGGGAGTCTTTGGGTGATGAATCTATCCCTCCAGCACGTCCTATTAATAGCCGTGTCGAGGTTTAAGTCTCCGCCCTCGTGGCTCTGACGGATCTAGATTTTTGAGGTGAAGCATATTCATCAAATCTGGGTTTGACATGGCCTTGTATGTTAGGCAAAGGTCACCTCTGAGCAGCGGTGTTTACTGAATAGAGCTGGAGTTCTTTCAGTCGGGCAGCATAGGACAGATGTTTGAGACCCTTTATCCTTTTGGTGAGGAACTTTTGTGGCCTCTCCAGCTGCTGCAAGTGTCGGGTCAGCTACATTCTGAATGGCGCATTGTACTCAATCATTGGTCTGATGAGTGATGAGTATAGGGAGACTATGACCTCCCTTGATCTAGATGAGAATCCTTCATAATAAGGTGGGCAATGTAGAAGGTCTTCCTAACTACTGTAGCTACATGGGTGTCGAATGACAGACTACTATCAACCTGGGTCCCCAGGTCCCTGATAACTTCTTCTGTGCTCAGTGGATTGCCACCTATTTGGTAGCTAGGGGTAACCTTGTTTTTCCCGAAGGGTATGACTATGCATTTTTGGCATTTAACTTTAGGCCATGGCCCTGGCACCAGTTATCCGTTTCTGTGAGACCCTTCTGAAGGCTATCTGTGTCAGATGTGTTTTCTACTATGGCCCAGTTTGCAGTCATCTGCAAACTTTGTCAGCCATAACCCTCCTGTGTTTGCTTGTACTGGAAAAGTAGATGCCAAACAAGAGTGGGCCCAGGACTGAGCCCTGTGGTACACCACTTGTGACAGGCTTTGAGTCTGACATGGCGCCAGCAACTCTGACCCTGTGGGTTCTGTCACTCAGCCAGTTTGCAACCCATCTTGTGATGTATGGGTTAACATTTAAGCTGATGAGTTTTTCAATGATACCCGAGTGGGGTATTGTATCGAAGGCCTTCGCCAGATCGAGGTAGGCTGTATGGACTGCCTTTCCCTCATCAATGGCTTTGGTGACTGTTTCGAAAAAGTCAACCAAGTTTAGAAGGCATGATCTGCCTTTGACAAAGCCAAACTGGGATGGATCCAAAGTCTGCAAATTCCCTATGTCTTTATTTATGAGGTCCATTATGATCCTCTCCATGGCTTTGTAGATAAGGCTTGTCAAGCTAATGGGCCGGTAATTTCCAGGGTCGGTGGAGGCACCGCCTTTGTGAAGTGGGACCACAGTTGCAGTGCGCCACTCCCTGGGTACGTATCCAGAGGTAAGACTATGATTAAACAGCTGTCCTAGCTGTGGGTTTAATTCCTCGTTGAGTTCGTGGAGCACACAGCCGGGGACACCATCAGGTCCCATGGATGCTGTGTTTTTTGCTTTGGAGAGAGCAGTTCTCACTTGGGCGCTGGAGATGTTTGGGGGGCTGCAATCGCTTGGTATAGATATCTCTCCTTTTGGAGTTTGCACTGAACCTGTCAGCCAGTATGTTGGCAATGTCTGTAGGATCAGTAATCTTCACATCATTTTGAACTAGTTCTGAGCATATCTGGGAGTTTCCTCCCAGGTTTCTAACATAGCTAAAGAAGGCCTTATGATTGTCTTTTGAGTCTTTAGCTATTTTTCTCTCAAAATTTGCTTTGGATGATTTTATGAGCGCTCTTTTACTTATAGTGATCAAGGGTGTCTTACCTTTTAAGGATTTTGCTCTATCTTGTAGTAGCTTCCTCCTTTTGTTGTAGAGTTTGTTTATGGCTGGGGTCCACCAGACTGGACGCTTGCCTTTGGTACAAAGAGTCTTTGTTTTGCTTGGGATTGCCTTATCCATGCAGTGAACGTATGAACTGAACTCCAGGTAGGCAGCTTCTAGAATGTCTCTGGTAGGAACACCTCTGAGAAAGGCTAGAAGTAGATGTAGCCCTGGTGGAATGAGATCTGATCCCCTGGGGGATACTTTTACCATGGTGCATATTGCAGAAATGAATACAGTGCCTTATCAATTTGGAAATAGTCTGCTTTGAAATAGCCTTTCCCTCTGCCTCTGCAGCAAATGCCACCAGTAGTTGTTCAGATTTTCTTACAGATTATGTCCTGTTTAAGTAAAATCTAAGTTGTCTGTGTACATCCAATGAATGCCGATTCCACTCCCCCTTGTTCTGTGGATTGGGAAAGAAAGTTGGCAAATGAATAGTCTGATTAAGAGCCACACTGGATACCACCTTAGGCATGAAGGATGGATTTGTCCTGGGAGACACCCTGTCCGCATGAAAAATAATGAAAGGTTCCATTGCCATAAGAGCATGTAATCCAGAAATCCTTCTAGCTGAAGTGACTGCTAAAAGGAAGCCTGTTTTCCAGGAGAGAAATTATAAGTCTGCAGTAGCAGCTGGCTCGAAAGGAGGGAGAGTGAGTTTTTCCAATACAAAATTGAGGTCCCAGGCAAGGGTTGGAGCTCTCCTGGGTGGTCTTAAGTTTTTGGTCCCTCTGAGATACTGCTTTAGCAGAGGATGAGAGAAGAGGGGAGGTTCTGTGTTGTATTGAGAAAAAGACAGGCCCTTGTGAATCATCTCAGTTAAGTATTGTAAAATCTAAGGAATGTTGGGCACTGCTGTGCTTATTCCTTGTGATTGATTCCAGGCACAGAATCTTTTCCATTTGTCAGCATAAGATTTTCTAGTACTAGGCCTTCTCGCCTCCAAAATGACATCCATCACAGGTTTGCTGAGGGATGCTAAGGGTGAATTTAGGTGATTAGCCACGCTGCAAGATTCAAAGTTTGGAGCTGAGCGTGCAGAATTTGGTTGTTCTGCTGAGATAATAAGTAAGGTGTCTGAGGCAGGTGCCATGGTGGAGGGTGTGAAACATTGCGCAGGAGTGTTCTGTTTGACTTTTAGTAGAACTTTGGAAAGCAGAGGCAGAGGGGGAAAAGCATACACTGAATGATAGAGCATCCACTTTCCAGGCTTTTTTGTGATGAGTTCTTGTGCAGAATTTGCCCAACTGATAGTTCTGGGGTGAGGCAAAAAGATCTATGTCTGGACTCCCCCATTTGTGTGTCAACATGTTGAAAATCCATGGTTCCAGTTTCCATTCATGTGGGTCCATGAGATTTCTGCTTAGTTTGTCTGCCACAGTATTCAGCCTTCCTGGCAGGAATTGAGCTTGTAGTTGTACTTGATAGGGCAAGGCCATATTCCACAATGCCATGGCTAATCTGCAAAGGGGGTAGGAGTGTGTACCCCCCCCCCCTGCTTGTTTATGTACCACATAACTGTGGTGCTGTCTGTCTTTATCATTAATTGTCCTGGATGAAGGTAGTCCTTGAAGGCTGTCAGTGCATTTTGTACAGCTAGCATCTCCTTCTGATTGATATGAAGGTGCATTTGATTTGGGCTCCATTTGCCCTGAATGCACTTTCCTGCCAGATGAGCCCCCCCCCCCAAGCATAGTCTGATGCGTCTGTAGTTAGGGTTTGGGCGACAGGGGGTGGAGTGAATGGCAGTCCCTTGCTTTGGTGGCAGGCCTCTGCCCACCATAGGAACTCTAGTTGCAGGCAAGGTATGATGGGAATCACTGTTTCCAGGCTGTGACAATGTTGGCTCCATAAACTTTTTAAGTACCACTGAAGGTTCCTCATATGCAGTCTTGCATATGGAATTAGAAGAATGCAGGAGTTCATGAACCCCAAGGCTTGCAGAATTTGTCTTGCAGATAGCAGGGTTTTTGTGGCCACCTGTTTGAAGTAAGGTACCAAATGAATTTGCTTTTCTGGCGTAAGGTAAGCCATCTGGGCAGTTGTATTCAAGCTTGCACCCAGGAATGTAATTTTTTGAGAAGGTACCAGTTGTGATTTCTTTTTGTTTATGGTATACCCTAGACATGTTAGAACCCTTTTTTACAAACGCCAGATTTTATTTTATTTTATTTATTTTTTTTATTTATTGTTTTATTTTACATTTGTTAACCGGGAAAGATCCAACTGGACCAGGTCCATTTTCAGTGGATACTCCATGTTTGACAGGAAGAATAACAAGTAAAAATAAACAAAAAATAAGCAATACAGTAAACTGTAGGACAAGTAAATAATAAGCAAAAAATACATATGAAAGAATCTAGCACAATACTTCATATAGGGTTACATGGGAATAGCAGTATCTTACAATATCTGTAGACAAAATATTACAAGAGAAGGTAGAGACTACATTTGCTATTAACAGACTGTTTACATTTTCTAGTAAGTGTACTGAGAAAGAGGTAAAAGGCCAGTCTGGCTTGATAGAGATGAGTGTATGTAAGTGTGGAAGCGCTAGTGAAAAATAATATTAAGATTGTTGTGGAGGAGGAGCATGGATATAGTAATTTTCAAGTAATACATGGACAGAGCCAGTTTTTCCTGAGATGTGGTTTTTAAAGTTATAGTTTGTTGTTGTTGAGGATATATTAGAAGGAAGGTTGTTCCATTTTTTAGCTATGATGTGGGAGAAAAGGGCTTTGCCAGCAGTGTTGTTTGCAGATGTGATACTTAGGAGAGGTTTGTTTGATGAGCGGAGAGGGTGACTAGGAGAGTAGGAGGTTAGTAGCTGTTGTAGGGCTGAAGTTTTCTCTGGGTAGTTTTTGATGTTGTAGGCATAAGTAAGATGTAAGTAAGATAGTAAGTGAGGGAATTCTATCCATTGTAATTGTTTTAGTACTTGGTAGTGATGTGTTCTGATTCTGAAAGGGGAGTTGTTAGTAAACTTGGCTATTTTATTATAACATGACTCTAGTTTGTCCAGAAGAGATTTTTTGATATGTGTCAGTATTGGAGCAGCGTATGTAAGTGTTGATAGGAGGTGAGTTTGTGCTAAAGTGAGTTTTGCTTTGTCCGTGAGGAAGTTTTTGTGTCTATAAAGTTTTAGAAGAATGTCCTTGTTTTCTGCCTGAATTAAACAAACGTCCAGGTATGGATATATCTGAATATTTCTTTGCCTGCAAAATGCAATTACTGGAGCCAGGCACTTTGTGAAGACCCTGGGCACTGTAGATAAGCCAAAGGGCAGTGCAGAGAACTGGTAATGGAAGTAGCCTGCTTTGAAGCAAAGGTATATTCTGCAAGATTCCCTGATTGGGATATGCAGGTAAGCCTCTTTTAAGTCTAGAGTTACCAACCAGGCATCTTTGCCTAGCATAGGAAGTAACTGTTGAAGAGTTACCATCTTGAATTGTGGAATGTCCAGAAATGTATTTAGAGTAGATAAGTCCAGAATTGGATGCCATGACTTGTCTTTTCTGGGTACCAAGAAAAGTCTTGAATAGAAACCTTGTCCCTTTTCCTCTTCTGGTACTGGTTGAATAGCCCCCATGTTCATGAGGGACAGTACTACTTTCTGTGCCTCTGCCCACTGATTTGGGGGCAGGTCTGGCCATCCGTTTGGGAGTAGCAATGTGTGGAAATGAAATCTGTATCCCTGGGATACTATATTTAAAACCCATTTGTCCTGGGTTATAAGTTGCCAGTTTCTTGCATAAAGTGCCAGTTTTCCCTCCAAAGGGGCGGCTGAAAGGTAAGTGCTTGGTAAGTGTAGAGGGAAGTCATTGAGACTGTTTACCATAGGGAGGTGCCTTGTTTTTCCAGATTTGGAGGTGGAGGCACCCCATTGTTTTGTTCTAAAAGTCCCTTGTGACTGAAACCTGGAGCCTTTGGAATGTCTGGGTTTGACTTGAGTGGCTCTAGAAGGAACTGGAAAGGACCAGTTCTTAGTAGGCCAGTGCCTACTAAATCTTGGAGGTTGCACTTGTAAGGAATCTTTCACAGTTTGCATAGATTTAGCTTTATCTTCCATCTTTTTTAAAACTTCTTCAGCCTTAATACCAAATGGACGGTCCTGTTGTAAAGGAGCATCGAACAATTTTGCTTTAACATGATCAGGCAGAGTTTGGTCTTTGAGCCAAGCATGCCTTCTTAGCACACAGCCAGTTACAGCAGCCCTGCAAGTGGCCTCCAAAGAATCAAAACCACATTGCAAAGAATGTTTTCCAACTTGTTCAGCTGAATGCAATAAATCTAAATCTTTATTTTCCACACAGTCAGAAATTAACATAATTTTCTGTTTAAGCAGTCCCGTGACATGCTGTTGATATTTAAGCATATGAAATTGACAGTTTAAAGCCCCGATTGCCAAGGTTGCAGAAGTGTAGACCTTCTTACCCCATCTATCCAGCGCCCTGGAATCTCTATCAGAAGGAGTAGGATTTTTAGCAGTAGAGGCCTTAATGCCCTTGGGACCCTGAGAAATGGTTTCAGGATCAGCAAAAGGATTTTTGAAAAGGAATTTGTAGGAGTCAGGAACTCTGTAGTATCTGTCTGGCTTACAAGGAGCCGGAGGCAGAGAGTCAGGAGACATACTAGATTCTGAAAAAACATCAACAATGTCTAGAACAGGAGGAATAGCCAAAGGCCTATGCTGAGGAAGAAGAAGAAAATCCCTAAGTCTCTTTTTAGATTCAGAGAAATCCTGACTTTCTCAGTGGAAATGTTTCCTTAAGGTATGTAAAGTTTCCCCAAAAGAAAAATCCTCAGGGGGAGAAGCAGAAGGAATGGAATCTTCTGCATCAGAGTCCTCATAAGTAGGTATAGACAAATCCTGTTCATTAGAAGAGTCAGAAGAAATAGAATCCTGTTCAGAAGATTCATAATCAATGTCTTCCCTAGGCCTCTTAGAAGGAGGGGGTTGGCTACTCCTGATCAAAGTAATTAAATCTTCAGCCATTTTGATCATTTGTTTTTAGGCATAGGGGCCTGTACATGTGCCCCAGGCGTCAGTTTTTTAGACACAGATTTAGATTTTGGCCTTAGTTTTAAAGATGGCATCAGTCTAATGTACAAATCTGTAGGCCTAAAAACACCTTCAGAAGTCGGTGCCTGCACAGCGGCTCCAGACCCATTTAAGGTAGAGACATCTGCAGGTTCCATAATTGAAGCATCTTTCGGTATACTGGACTCCGAATGGGTCTCAGTAGAGGCCTGCAAATCAGAAGTAGCGGGTATCAGGGGTTGCGAAAGTGCCTGAGTACCGGCTGGCGACTGGCTTAGGAGAAGCGTCATCGTCAGTTTTGGACCTCGACGGCCTGTCGCTGTCTTTTTCTTTGCATTTTTTAGGTATTCCGGTAGTCGGATTGTTAACCGACGACATTTCTGGATAACTAAATCGTGAGCCAAAATATTTATAAGCAAAAATATACAGACATTTAATAGTGCGTTGATTAAATTTAGCACAAAATCGACAGCAAGGTACGTTATGGTCAGGGCCTAGGCAAGGAATACAGTACAAATGAAAATCCTTATGAGGTATTTGCTTCCCACAAGTAATGCAATTATTAATTTTTACTGACATCGGTAAGGAGCAAGAAAAAGTTTCCCCAACGGGGTACTTGGCTTTTAGTTGAAGACTTCGGTTCTGAAACTCGAAAATGAAAATTTCAGGAGTCGGCCGACCGGCACTTGCAAAGTGCTTCTGCTTCGGGCACCAGACGGCAAGAAAGACTGATGAAAATGGCGTTGGCTGCATGTTTTATACCCCTGACATCATGGAAGAAGGGACAGCAACTGACGCAGGACCCAAGACTTTGTTAATCATGCCGACTGAGGGCAAACTGCCAGCAGATTACCCAAATGTAATGACTGCAACAGTGAAACATGAAGAACATCCTATCTTAAAGAGGCGTTGGCTGAGGCGATGACATTGATAGTGCACACCCCCTCCTTTTCACTTGTGTGACTGGCTAGTTGATCTTGTGAATGTGAAGACAGACATCAGAGTTTTTATTATGCATTACAACAGTGAAGCAAGGATTTTATTGGATAGTTTTAATATTTAAATGAGCACTTGATAATAGGAAATTATATCTGAAGAAGGCTAAAAGCCGAAAGCACTCATCTCTTTTTTATTTTATGGTTTTTAGAGTTTACGTGTTTCAAATAAATATATTCTGCCGTGGCATCACTTCTTGTTTATGCATTTGTGGATTTAACTTCTTGAAGTGGTTTGTTGGTTTACTTGGATTTAATTTATCAGGATCTAATGGGACTCCCTTAGTTAATAAATGTTTGTCTGATGGTGAGTGATGAACTTATCTGGCCTCCGAGGAACAGGTTTCACTGAATCTGGAGACTCCCACGCCTTTCGAGAAACTAAGTTCATAAGTTCGTCAAAAGGCGGAGATACCCAAGTGGAAGTAGGGTGAGATCCAAATACCTTCAGGTACACTGACTCCTCTGCTGAAGGCTTTGTAGACTTCCAGCTGCCTCTGCTGAAGGCTTTGTAGACTTCCAGCTGCCTCTCTGTTTAAGTATTTCTAAGATGTCTCCAAAGGAGACATCAGGAGGTGACCATGGGGACCCTTTGGCTGCATTGAGGTCCATATCATGAAATGACTGACTCCTCTGAGGAGTCTAAATGCTTCCTCTTGCATAACCTCTTCAAAGGGGTACTCTGGAGAGGCTTCAGAAAAGTGGGGGGCACCCTTTGGGGCATCCTGAGGCCAAGGATCTCCACATCCCTGTGGATGCAAGGGTATAGAGGCAGACACCGGTGCCTTTGGGGGGAAAATGTCCAGTGGAGCTGCCTGTGGAGTCAGCACTCTCCTCATCACCTCAAAAGCCCCCCTGCCCCCAATCCGAGGAAACTGCCGGCTCTGAAGAATCAGAGAGAATGCCCAGGATCAAGGGAGTTGAGGGTTTGCCAGGATCAAGGGGGACGGCTCTGGGGCTGAGGTACGAGCCAAACTCACTCTAGCCGATGCCCAAAGAGGCAAGTTTGGATCCGACAACTGTTAGATCCAAATCCGTCCCAGACCCAACTGGAGAGCATCAGCTCCTAGACTCAAGTCCCGATGGAGCCAAGGACGTCAGAGCAATGTTCGGATCCGAAGATGCTGTGATAGGTCTCGTTTACAATGGTTCCACCGATATCAGCTCTGGATATTCCAGCTCTGAGTTCAGATTGGAGGAGGAATCGATGCAGAAGGGGAGGATTCGGTCAGATCTGAAGCCCTTGGGGTTGGATCCGATAATATGGCGAGCGCTGATGTCCTTAGCCTCTGCACCACTCAATCCATGTCATAGTCAGACAAGCTCCTGGAACACAGAGTCAAGGGCCAGGATTTGGAAGGCTGGAGCAAAGGTGAAATGAGAGCAAGGGATACCGGTTCCACAACTGAAACTCCACCGGCACCAAAACTGATGGAGCCAAAGTAGTAGGCCTCTTGGATCCGACAGCCTTAGGAACCAGAGAGGAAACTTTGGAAATCTTTTTAGAAGGCTCCGACAGATCACTGGAAGAGGAAGAGTTCTTCTCAGACTTCTCCAATTTTGATAAAGGAGACTCGTCAGACTTGGAAGAACCTGGACCTTCTTGTAGTGCTTCTGATAAGGGAGTTTTCAACAGACCTCTAGGAATCAACTTATTCTTTCTTTCCAAAACAGCCCTGTGACTGAAAGAGTGACAGACTGAATAGGACTCCTGGAGATGGACCGCTCCTAAACAGTACACAGAAATAGTATGTCTATCAATAAGGGACATTTTTTGTCCGCATTCCTCCCATTTCTTAAATCCAGAGGGTTTTGAATCTTTGAAGGACATTGTAACAAAAGGATCAACAACAAGAACAGCAGCTAACAATCACAATGTATGTCTATATATATATATATATATATATATATATATATATATATATATATATATATATATATATATAGTATTTTTTTTTAAACAACAAGAACAACAGTTAACCAACAGTTGTTTTAAGAGAAAAGGATGGCACAGCCCTCTAACTTAAAAGGGCTATGCACGGAGGGGTGAGGGGGGGGGGGGGGCTCTAACTGAAACTGGCTAAAGCAAAGGCAGTTCTCTAATTTAAACAAACTGACCTTAAAAGGATAATACAAAGGAAAAAAACAGAGCCCTCTAACTAAAAACGGGCTATTTAAAGTGAAGCCGGGATAGGGAGAAAAGGCCTCATGGAAAAATGATGGCCAACAGCAGTATAACCACAGAAACACGCAGAAATAACAAACAATTAACACAACAAGGTATTTACAGAAAAATCCAACAAGCAACAATTTCCCACAAATATGAAGTAAGAAAAAGTCTACTTAACCAGAGCCAGTAAGAAGAGGACCTGATCTTGTTTAGTGACATAAGAGATATGGGGAGCTGTCCTAGTGTATGATGGGATAGAGTTTAGCCACGAGCTAGTGGATGACCTCGAGCTTGTATAGAAGGCCACTTTGGATCCAAGGATCAGATCCAAACACAACCTAGTAAGTATGAAGGCGAGATAGGACAACACATCAATGTTTCGTGTCAACTAAGAAGGGTAAATATGATTATGAGAGGTAAATATCTTATGTGGCAGTTAAACTAAATATCTTTTTTTTACTTAGGAGAGAATCGTGCTTATAGAAATTATTCCATTTGCCAGTCATCTGTCCCCAAGACCCTACAAATCTGGTTATCTTCTCTTAAGATTTACCTTGAAAACCAGAAACTTAAAGAGCTTGCAAATCTTAGAATGGATTCCAATACTTTCTGCTCAGATGTCCCACACCGGGCAGAAAAAAGTTTAAGACAACTAAATCTGATGCTTTGGCTACCCACTCAAACTAAAACTTCTCTGCTGTGTCCTGTGATAAGTTTTCAGACTGGAGACCTAAATGGACCAAGAACACTAGCCACAAGAAGATTATTAAACACCATTACAAGGGCAGACGTCATACCATGTTTTGACCAAAGATTACACTGGAACATAGAGTACAGTAACACTCAAGTGAACATCCAACTTCACATAAATGACCTTCTCAAGTCCTTGTGAACAAAAAAAGTTTGAGACTGGTTTATAGCTCTCCAGATCAACAGCATCTAAGCTAGCCTTTTTAAGCACTGGGGGAGCCCAGGCTTCCTTTAAAAAAAGATGGAAAGATTCTACCCCTAAGAAACAGCTTAGTGATTCAGTAAAACGCTAAGATGCTACAAAAGCTTGATGGGGCAAAGGCTGAGGCCAAGGATAGTTGAATGCATCTTGAAAACTACAAGCAATAAACTCATTGTAAATGGGAACAGTGAACTCATATGAAGAACAAGACGCAGAGCTCTCAACCACATACATCATTTAGACAGAAATCAGGTTTCTGGATTTTTTGTATATCTCGTTAAACCCCACACACATATATAGTGAAGTGCTGAGGAAGGGACATGCAATGGACTGCAGCTAAGGGCATCCCCTCACATCCATAAATGACATTCTTCTCAGACAGCCCTGTACCTCATGTCAAAGCATGAGTGGTGGTTTTACCAGTCTCCACCAGGAAAATCGCCCTTGATCCTACCTCCACCAGGGAAGGTGAGATAGCCACTGCCTTCCATGCCCCTTCCTCCCTGCCTGGTGCCTTAGGTGCCCATGCCACTAACTGAACCTCAGCTGCCAGGGCTCCATCCTTCTGTGCTATGGAGCTAAGCTAAGCAATAAATGTTACGAATGTTGATCCAAAGTGACATAAATGATCGATAAGAACGAAAATGTTTAACTGAAAACATAGGGCAATCTTTTAGTTCAACAACTAACACCTTAAAATAATTAAACGCACCAGCAATAAACACTGACAGATTAACAAAATGAGAACCCACATAAGATGAAAAACTGGTCCAGTGGAGACTATAGCAGTGGGAAAAAATGGTACTCCAACATACACATATAAGAAAACCAAAGCAGCTTTCAGTACAAGAGAAAAAAAATAATGGCAATTCACTAAGTTAGACTCCAAAGTGCTAAATAAAGAAATTGCAACTAGGACTAGTGTACCTCGTTTCTCCACAGTAGGACAATACAAAATGTAGTAAAATGCATCAAATCAGTTAGCCCATTTAGCATACAATATCCACAGCTATTAACAATTGGCAAAACTGCTCCAATAGTAATAACAACAAAATTATTTGGAATATGGGAGTTAACTGGAGCACCTGGCCAACACCCCCCCCTCCAACCAAGAACCTAACTGGAGAACCAAGCACTGTGAGACAGCAACACTAACCATTAGAGGAAAAGACAAGATACAGATGCAAACACATGGGAGTCATGCAGGTCAGGAAACGGCATTCTTCACAGATGAGTATATAGGAAAAGTTGACATCAAACTGCTTCACATCCAGAAAGAGCAATCGGTGGAGCTAAGAAGGTTTGTTCTTACCCCAACTGCTGTGCTATCTCAGAGTTCATATTCTCAAGATGTAGGAGTGCAGGTGTTACAAGGTGCTTACCCTCCTGCAAAAACATCTTCTGTCTAAATAATGCACGTAGCATCACTTCTGAAGATTGCACAACAGTGAGTTTAGGAGTGTGCAGTTTTCCTCACTGTTGTGCTATCTTGGAGTTGGGATTCAGAGAAGCAGAAGTGTAAGGGGGTTCAGGGGGCTTGCACCCTGCACAAACAGCTGCTGTGGTGTTACTTTTTTGTATTTTGATGGAATGGTTTCCAGTTGTTTGTAGAATCTTAGTGTATGGTTAAACTGATGACACAATATACACCCTACCTTACAAGCAAACTTGACTGTGCCCCACTTGTGCACACACAACATGCAAAGTTATACGGAACTGCAAGGCAGTGCTTGTATTTTACTATGAGCTTTGAGAAATGTACTGTAAATGTTCATGTCCTTCAGCAATGTTTCAAGCAACTTACTAACAGATTGTTGTCATGTGATTTTTAGCCATTTAAATGAAGTGAGCAAGTTATATTTAGTTCTGATGAAGTTCCTTTTTATTTTAAGGAATGAAAACACTTAACCTTGTCATTAAACGTTGTCTTAGACTGGCTTTGTTTTTTAGCAATTTACTGCTAGGACAACGTGAAACACCTTCAAAGAGAGTGGACACTTCTCTGCTGCTCATTAGACGAGTAGCATGGCAGTGTTAGGACCTAAAAATGTAGAAAGGGCAGCATTTTTGAGATTATATCCCCCTCCTCTCACTTGATGATATTCAAAAAATTATAAAAGTATGTAACATGAACTGTCTGCTTCATATTCCAAGGCTTGTACAATGCATTTTTCAGAATCAAAATAAAACAAACCTGCTGTACTAAAACATTAAGACAACCATAGTAAAAAAACCTCTTCTGTGTCAGTACTGCAAATAAGTTAAAACTCACCAAAAAACAGCAAGTTAAACCCACTGCATAGTTTTATGCCTGACTTGCAAAACAGCACTGCAAAGGACCTTTCATTTTAGCTTTTGTTAGTTCATCCAGCATTTAACAGCAACAGTTGTACACTGCAGATCAGGCCACAGTGATTTATCAGCAATATGAGATTACCAACACTAATGCCTACTACCAAACAAGTAGAAATATGGAACAATGCAGTATTACATCAACAAAGTTGGTTATTTGACTGCATCTGGGCAAAAATCAGTCTAAGCTTACTAATACATCCCATCACTTTTTTAGGTCTACTGCTCTGCCTTCATGTATGTAGATGCACCTCCTCCCAATATAAACGGACAAGAAAACAGAAAAAGACTAGCAGACTGCCCTCCAATGTAAAAGGACAAGAAAACGGGGAAAGAACTAGCGAACTGCAAACAAGGTATCCAGTTTGACATCCACCAAGAATTAGCATCTGCTAATTTGCCTTTTTTTCTCCACAAAACCTGGAATGCTGATTTGAGCTCATCAGTCACAGCTTTCGTTCTAAATGAAGTGACTATAATATTTCACTATAAATAATTATAAATGGCCATGCAATGCAGATTTCAGTGGTGCAAGATGCTACAACAGGAAAAGTACAGTTGTGTACACTTACCATAAATGTAGATGTTCAAGTGTATTCAATGTTGCAGTCATTACATTAGGGTTATCTGCTTGCAGTAGCCCTCACTCGGCCTGATAAAGTCTTGGGTCCTACTTCGGTTGCTGTCTCTTCTTCCGTGACGTCAGGTTGTCAGGGGTATAAAACTTGCAGCCGACTTCATTACATCAGTTTTTCTTGCCATGTCAGGTGCCCCCCTAATGGGAAGCAATTAAATATATAAATATACAAGGTTATACCTCAAACAAAAAAGCAAATGCACCAAAAAGCTTTTAAGCATTGAAAAGAAGAGAAGAGGTATAACCAAACGAAGTCAGGGGGCTGGAGAGAGGGTAACCAGGACTGCAACAGTGAATACACTCGAACATCTACATTTATGGTAAGTGTACACAACTGTACTATGTTCTTCATGTTTCACTGTTGCAGTCATTACATTTGGGTAGATTCCCAAAGCTAAGGATGGGAGGAGGAATTTAGATAGCATTGAGGAGCAGCTATGAGGCCCTGCAAAACTGCAGTGGCAAAGACAGCTCTGGATTTAGAGAAAATTGGCAAATGGTAATGCTTGGCGAAAGTATGTACAGAACTCCAGGTAGCAGCTTCTAGGATGTCCCTGGTAGATACGTCTCTGAGAAAGGCTGTAGAGGTAGATGCAGCCCTGGTGGAATGTGAACTTATCCCCTGTGGGGTAGGTTTTCCATGGTGTTTACAGCAGAAATGAATGCACTGGCCTATCCATTTGGAGATGGTTCGCTTTGAAATAGCCTTCCCGTCTGTACCTGCAGCAAATGTCACCAGCAGTTGTTCAGATTTCCTTTGAGGTTTAGACCTGTCCAAGTAGGATCTAAGTTGTTCTGTGCACATCTAAGGAGTGCAGTATCCGTTCCCCTTTGTTCTGTGGATTAGGAAAGAAGGTAGGCAATTAAATGGACTGATTAAAGGCCACACTGGATACCACCTTTGGCATGAAAGAGGGATTGGTCCTGAGGGACAACCTGTCCACATGAAAGATGATGAAAGGCTCTACTGCCATAAGGGCCTGTAATTCAGATACTCTTCTTGCTGAAGTGATGGCTAAAAGGGAAGCTGTTTTCCAAGAAAGGAATTTTAAATCTGCAGTAGCAGCTGGCTCGAAAGGAGGAAAGGTGAGCTTCTCCAATACAAAGTTAAGGTCCCAGGCTGGAGTTGGAGCTCTCCTGGGTGGTCTTAAATTTTTTGGCCCCTCTGAGGAACTGCTTGAGCAGTGGAAGAGAGAAGAGGGGAGGTTCTGTGTTATAATGAGCTGAAATAGCTGAGGCATGAATTTTTATTGAGGAAAAAGACAGGCCATTGTGAAGCATCTCAGTTAAGTATTGTAAAATCTGAGGTAAATTGGGCACTGCTGTGCTCATCCCTTGAGACTGGTTCCAGGCACAGAATCTTTTCCATTTTTAAGCATAAGATTTTCTAGTACTAGGCCTTCTTGCCTCTAAAATGACATCCATCACTGGTTTATTAAGGGATGGTAAAGGAGAGCTTAGGTAATTAGCCAAGCTGCTAGGTTCAGTGTTTGAAACTGAGGGTGCAGAATCTGGTTCTCCTGCTGAGAAGCGGTGTAGGAGTCTGTGGCAAGTGCCATGGGGCCAACAGTGACACACTGGGCAGGAGGGGGTACCAGTGTTGGTGTGGCCAGGCTGGTGCAACCAAAATCATCCTTGGTTTGTCTTGTTTGATCTTTAGTAGTACTTTGGAGAGAAGAGGCAGAGGAGAAAAGGTGTAAACTGATAGGTTTTTCCAGCTGAAAGACAGAGCATCTACTTTCCAAGCTTGTCTGTGTGGAGTCCTTGCACAAAAGTTTTCCAATTGATAGTTCTGGGGGGGGAGGCAAACAAGTCTATATCTGGGCTCCCCCCCATTTGCTTGTCAACATGTTGAAAATCCTTGGTTCCAGTTTCCACTCGTGTGGGCCCATGAGCGTTCTGCTTAGTCCATCTGCCAGTGTATTTAGTTTTCCTGGCAGGAATTGAGCTAGTAGATGTACTTGGTAGCTCAAGGCTGTGTTTCACAATGTCATGGCTAGTCTGCAGAGGGGGTAAGAATGTGTACCCCCCTGCTTGTTTATGTACCACATAACAGTAGTGTTGCCCGTCTTTACCATTAATTGTCCTGGAAGAATGTGGTCCTTGAAGGCTGTCAGAGCATTCTGTACAGCTGACTTTTTTTATGATTGATGTAAAGGTGCATTTGAATTGGGTTCCATTTGCCCTGAATGCAATTCCCTGCCAGGTGTGCCCCCCCCATTCATAGTCTGATGCGTATGTTGTTATGGTTTGGGTGGCAGGGGGGTAATGTGAATGGTAGTCCCTTGTTTTGGTGGCAGGCCTCTGCCCACCAAAGGAACTCTAGGCATAGACAAGGAATGATAGGAATCATTGCTTCTAGATCCTGAGAATATTGACACCATAGGTTTTTTAGATACCATTGTAGTTTCCTCATATGCAGTCTTGCATATGAAATTAGAAGAATGCAGGAGGTCATGAACCCCAAGGCTTCTAGTATTTGCCTTGCAGATAGCAGGGTTTTTGTGACCACTTGTCTGAAGTAGGTCGCCAAGTGAATTTGTTTCTCTGGTGTGAAGAAAGCCATCTGGGAAGTTGTATTCAAGATTGCTCCCAGAAATATAATTTGTTGACAGGGTACCAGGTGCAATTTCTTTTCGTTTATGGTGTACCCCAGACAAGTTAGCACCCTCTGTACAAAAGCCAGATGATTCAAACGTATGTCCTGGTTTTCTGCCTGAATTAGACAATCATCCAGGTATTGGTATATTTGAATATTTCTTTGCCTGCAAAATGCAATGACAGGAGATAGGCACTTTGTGAATACCCTGGGCGCAGTAGATAAGCCAAAAGGCAGTGCAGAGAACTGATAGTGCATGTAGCCTGCTTTGAAGCGTAGGTATCTTCTGCAAGATTCCCTGATTGGGATGTGCAGGTATGCTTCCTTTAAATTTAGTGTCGCCAACCAGACATCTTTGCTAAGCATAGGAAGCAACTAGTGAAGAGTCAGCATCTTGAATTTTGGAATCACCAAAAAGGTGGTTAGAGTAGTCAGGTCCAGGATAGGACGCCATGAATTGTCTTTGCTGGGTACCAGGAAAAATCTTGAGTAGACACCTTGTCCCTTTTTCCTCTTCTGGTACCAATTGACTAGCCCCTATGCTTAAGAGAGAGAGTACTTGCTTTTGAGCCTCTGCCCACTGCTTTGGAGGTAGATCCAGCCAACCGCTTGGAGTTGGTGACGTGTGGAAGTGAAATCTGTATCCTTGGAACACTATATTTAAAACCCATTTGTCCTGGGTAATGAGTCCCCAGTTCCTTGCATGAAGTGCAATCTTTCCTCCCAAAGGGGCAGTCAGTTGAGAAGTGCTTGGAAGTTTTAAAAAGAAGTCATTGAGGCAGTTTACCATAGGGGGGAGTTTTATTATTCCCAAATTTGGAAGTGGAGGGCCCCCCACTGCTTAGTCCTGTGTGTCCCCTGGGACTGAAGCCTGGGTGCTCTGCTGGATCTGGGTTTGGACTGAGAAGGTCTGGAAGAGGCAGGAAAGGACCAATTCTTAGAAGGCCAATGCCTACTAAATCTTGGGAGGTTGTACTTGTAAAAAGTCTTTAACAGTTTGCACAGATTTAGCTTTTCCTCCATCTTTTTAAGAACTTCTTCTGCCTTGTTGCCAAACAGGTGGCCCTGATTTAAGGGAGCATCCAGTAATTTTGCTTTAACATGACCTGGCAAGGATTGCTCCTTAAGCCAAGCATGCCTTCTAAGTACAGACCCAGTTACCACAGCCCTGCAAGATGCCTCTAGTGAATCAAAACCACATTGCAATGTATGTTTACCAACTTGTTCAGCAGAATGCATAAATTCCTGTAAATCCTTATTTTCAGCACAATCAGGAATCAACATCATTTTCTGTTTAAGCAATCCAATAATATGCAGCTGATACTTTAACATATGAAACGGGTAATTAAAGGCCCTAATGGCCAAAGTTGCAGAAGTGTATACCTTCCTACCCCATCTATCCAGCACCCTGGAGTCTCTATCAGAGGGGGTAGGATTTTTGGCAGTAGTAGCTTTAATGTCCTTGGGTCCCTGTGAAATGGTTTCAGAATCCGCAGTAGGATTTTTGAAAAAGAACTTGTGAGAGTCAGGAACCCTGTAATATCTATCAGGTTTTCTGGAAGCAGGAAGTAAAGCGTCAGGGGCCATGCTAGATTCCGAAAAGGCATCCTCAACAATGTCCAGTACAGGAAGTATAGCTAAAGGCCTGTGCTGGGGCAGGAGTAAGAAATCCATAAGCATCTTTTTAGAATCAGAGAAATCCTGACTTTCCCAATGAAAAAGCTCCCTGAGAGTATGCAAGGTTTCACCAAAAGAGAAATCCTTGGGCGGGGGGTGTTGAGGTCAGACAGAATAGAGTCCTCAGCATCAGAATCCTCATAGGTAGATAAGGGTAAATCCTGGTCATCAGAGGAAACAGAAATTTCAGAATCCTGGTCAGAAGTATCATAAGCAAACTCAATCCTAGGTCTCTTAGAGGGGGAAGGTTGGCTTCCCCTGATTAAAGTAATAAGGTTTTCAGTCACTCTTATCATTTGTTCTTTAGGAATAGAGGCCTGACCATGCGGTCTGGGCATCAGTTTTCTAGGGATAGTTTGAGTTTTAGGCCTTGAAGAAGATGGCACCGGTTTAATATGCAAGTCAGTAGGCCTAAATACACCCTCAGAAGCCGGTGCCTGCACAGCGGCTCCGGACCCATGCAAAGTAGAGACATCCGTGGGTTCCACAGTTGAAGCATCTTGCAGCATAGTCCAAATGGAGTCTCAGTAGAGGCCTGCGAATCTGAAGTAGCAGGTATCAAGGGCTGCGAAAGCACCTCACTGAGTACCGGCGAACTGGGCGGCCTGTCTCTGTCTTTATCTTTGCATTTTTATAGAATGTTGGTAGTCACATGGCTTACCGAAGACATATCAGGATAACTGAACAGAGCACCAAAAAATTTAGAATCGCTAATATACCAACAACGGATAGGTCGTGGTTTAAATAAGGCACAAAACCGACAGCGAGGTACGTCGTGGTCAGAGCCTAGGCAAGGAATGAAAATCTTTATGAGGTATTTGCTTTCCACAAGAAATGCAATTATTTACTTTTACTGACATCGGTTAGAGCAAGAAAAAGTTTCCCTAACGGGGTACTTCGCTTTTAGTTGAAGACTTTGGTCCTGAAATTTTGGTCCTGAAACTCAAAAACGAAAATTTCAGGAGTCGGCCAACTGCTCTGGGCACCGCACTGCAAGAAAAACTGATGTAATGATGTCGGCTGCATGTTTTATACCCCTGATGACCTTACATCATGGAAGAAGAGATAGCAACCGACGTAGGACCCAAGACTTTGTTAATCAGGTCGACTGAGGGCTACTGCAAGCAGATAACCCTAATGTAATGACTGCAACAGTGAAACATAAAGAACATCTATTTGCTATGTTCCAGCAAACAAACAACTTTACTTACAAAAAAAGCAGTCACTACTGTTCATTTATATTCAGTCAGCATAGCCGAGGAGAATTATGTTAAAGCCAAGTGGCTTTCTGGTATTAATAATCAGTCTACTGTTTTCCTTCATGTTGACCGAAGTGATAGATAATGTGTGAAATTTTAAAATCAGGCACATTCTGAAGTGATGTGTGATGCAAAAGCAGGCATGCTTAAACAAGTTCACCACCACAGATGTCTATATCCCTTAGTTAAGAACATAACAGAAAACTCTAGATGCTGTCAAATGTAACCCAATAATGTACATAACGTTGCCAAAAACGATTCTTAAATCATTTTTTGTTAAATTCCTTCCATTAGTATCATCAGGAATATGCTGCTAGCTTTAGGTATAAGTTTCATTCTTTTATTTTTCAACATCATAGCCGAATGCTATTTAAGCTGTAATGTATTCATCTCAAAATACACATTAATTCTCCAGGGAACAGTAATGCACTATACTTAATACAACAGGACAGTTTTGGACAAAAAGCATAAGAGCTGAATATGAATGCAAGAGTATAGCTAATGAATGAGCCAGTGCAGGAAAAGAGAAGAAGGCAGGACGGATATGCACCTCTGTTAGTGAGTTCACAGCATTTCTTTGAACGAGATGCATAAATTCTCCTCAACTAACGACATACCACATGACTATATCAAGCTTATTCAGTCTATCATTTTGAGGGGGGGGGGGGAGTGCTATGACTACTGGCAAAACTAATGCGTGCATCTCTCCTAACACATCCCATTGACTTGTGCATCTGCTCTTACAGGTATATATCACTTCTAGGACTGAAAAGCATCCATAATGTAAGTGTACACCTTTTACAGAGTACACTGCTAGTATACAGACCGAAACAATTAGGATTTTTCTAATAGGAACAATTCTTTGCTTCCAAAGTTCATAATCGAAATAATTCAGTAAAACGCATATACCAGTACTCCTCCTATTTTTAAATACTTAAAGTGTACAGTTAAACTTTTAGTATACATGCCAGCACTTTGTATTTTTAGTCCAATCCAACTAGAATTAGGTGCAGAGTTTCTTCATAAAAAGCTTTGCACAGCTTTTATTAAGCACCTGCCCACATGATTCTTCTGATACCTTCACTGACATCACTCAAGGACTTGTGTGGGGAAGCGTCCATAGACTTATGGACAGGCCCTCGTGCATGTGGTGCACCAGTTAAAGTCTATGGGTACAACCAGTAATGTTTCCCTCACTAAGATCACTGAAGGCAAAGCTCAATGACCGTTTTGGTGAAATAACGGAGGGGACACTAAATTCCGTGGTGTAGAAGATAAATGTATGAAGGCAAATGTACACTGCAAACAGATGTACAATAAAGACAAATTTACTGTATGCAAGGAGTGTCATATATTTAGTTTTCAATACTCAGAAAAGACGTGAGTGATACAGCAAATCATGGGAATGTGTCTACAGTGCTGAAGGAAGGGTGGGATTAATGGGGCACCTGTCCAGGGTGCTAACTTTGTATTGGGTGTCACACCTTAAGAAAAGTTTGAAAGCTTAGAAGTTGTCACTAAACAATCACAGTCACTTACTAACATGTATAGTCTCTGCCAGACTTGCATTTTTTCTTCTTTTTTTTTTTTTTTTTAAAGGAAACTACCTTTAAAAAAAAGTTGCTACCTAGATTATAAACCAGTCTAATAGGCAATCCATGGCTGTGGCAGGAGGAAAGATGTCGAGTGACTGCGTTGCCCAGAACGCCAAGTCACCTTGCTGCAGCTCTGTGTTTCTGCTCTTAAATGCATACATCTTTTATCAATTTACAGCACTATATCACATCTCTTCCCCTTTTCAGACAGAAACCAGCTGAAGTGCACCACACCTAATGGGGTATCACCTCTCTTTCCAAGGTGTACAATCTTATGTATATTGCTGGCATACACCACAGCAATACTTATTATATAAAACTGCAATATATCTGAAATTACACATATTGAATGTGTTAGATCTGCCAGAAAGAAGGCACTGGTTCATCAAGTTACAACTGTACTTGTCTTCCTGGTGCTCAGGTCATGACAGAAAACAGTCTTCTGGACCAGGCACTCAGATGGTTAACAGACTCTACCAATACCACGCATGTGTAAGATACCATTGTTTTATTACCACTAACGTTTTCAAGCAATAGCATCATTAATGCATAATACCCACTTCTGATTCAGCTGGATGCAACCATCTTTGATTTTTGTTAATATGATGTCATCATATACAACTCGGGGCAATCTCAGCTTTTTAAGGTGCTAAACAATTCCTAACAAGCCCTACTATTTGTTTAAAAAGGAAATAAAAAAAATAATATGTACTCATATACCATATATATATATATATATATATATATATATATATATATATATATATATATATATATATATACAAACACACACACACACACACACACACACACACACACGCGCGCGCGCGCGTACATACACATCTTTATTAAATTATCACTTAAGACACAGGCAAAAATACATTAACAGAACAAACAAAACATATCAACAAGTTCCTGTTTACATACATTATACATCAAATATCTTTTTTTTCTTTGTTATAAGTTCAACATTCCATAAACTGATGAATTTCTGGCTTCTCTTAAACCTTACTCTTCCTCCTCCTAAACATTATTCTGCATGTAATGTTCCCACAATTTCCATTTATTTCTATGTAATTTGCTCCTTCCATTTTCCAGTTCTTTATCTCATTCATAATATTCAGTACTTCAAATACACTTGGTTTACACTTTGATTTCCATTTTCTAGTAATTGTTGTTTGGCAGGCAACATAATTAAACTTAACATGGCCTTACTATGTCTAGGCAATTCAGTTCCTGTGTCCCATCCCCCAAAAAAACATATCCTTAGTTACAGCCATTTGCTCACCCAATATTTTTGACAGGATACTCTATAGAGAATTTTTAAAACCTGCCAAATCATTACACTCCCAAAACACATATTCCTGCATTTTAGAATATAACCTTCTGCTTGTTATGCATATAAAGCTTAACTGTCTAATTCTAACATATCCCTTCAAATTGTTTAAAAAAAATCTTATTACAAAACTTACCACTCTGGTTGCCCTTTAAAGATGGATGAATCTTCGTTCTGACTATGGGACATATTTCTCTGAAATGAAGGATCTTAATTTAGATAAGAAATGAAGGCAGTTCTTGAGCGGCCTTTCATAGACTTGACACAACAGCTATCAAAGTCATGTACTCAAACTATACACTTCCTTTAGACAAGACCTTTAATACCTATGGGAGGTATTAAGTACTTCAAAATTTTGAGACCAAAAGACTTTCAGCTTTTCCCGGTTAGGGGTCGCCACAGTGGAACTACAGTCCGCTCATGACTGCAGTGGATTTTTACAGTGCCGAGTTGCCAGCCCGACACCCAACCTTCAACGAAGGCACGCCCATTCACGCTCGCACCTACCTGCATGTCTTTAACGTCATTCGACTGCGGGGAGGACATGCAGACTCCACACAGAAGGTGCTCCAGCCGAGAATTGAACGGGAGAACCTCTTGCTGTGAGAAGACAACGCTAACTGCTGCACCACCGTGGCTGACTCAAAAACAGCCTCACCCAGTGAGTATACACACATACTGGACACAAAATATACAGAGCTTCTGAAGAATATATCCACAAAAGCCTCACTTGTACATCATAAAGTCATAAATGCAATAACATCAGACCCTCATACTCCCACTAACCATATAGTAAACACATACACAATCACCGCGTCATGAAGTCAGGAGAGTCCGTAATAACAAAATACCCAAGATTAACAGTACACTAAGACTGACACAATGCCCACAAGGCAGGCACACAGTGAACTAAAAGCCTGAAAAAGATCTCAGTAATTGGTGCCTCTACTGTTTTTTTTTTTTTTTTTACATACATACCTCACAGAGCTGAGCAGCAAAGCTGTGATAGTTTTAAGCCTGCCTGAGGCTGTGGAATCACAGCCATCTTAAACAGATCAAAAAGGATTAAAAGTAATGTTAACAAGTCTACTGTTCACACTGGAGTGAACAATCTAAAAAAGGTCAGCCCCCTTGGATAAGCAACAGGATATGGTTGGATTACAAGACATTGCAGCAGCACAGAAAGGGCATGTCTGCTTGGCAAAATCCTTTCATAATCTTGTATGACACCAGAATTTGAAGGCAAACTTTTGGCATTCAATTAATGGCCACAGACATGGTGTTAGACAAAGGATTGTCTGCCAACCTGCAGTGAGACATGTGACCAGTTGGAGTGTAGTGCAGTTCACCCAGTGGGCTTGACCTCATGGAGTACAACGATCAAACAGGACATTTTCCGTCCTCAGAGTACCTTTTTAGATCGCTTGGAGAATTTAAAAAAATATACAAGATAAAACAATCAGAGGTAAAAGATGACTGACAAACACTAAGAAGACTGAACAATAAAATGGGAGATTTAAAAGCCTTTCTCTCACCGAAGGGCAGTTAGAATAGAAGGTTGAGACTCCGAGTTGTTAAGGAGATGCTGCTTATGATTAAGAATGTAGAGTTTCATTCCTTCCACTTTCATTTGCTTACTGTATGACTCTAAGCAAGTCATTTAACCAGTCAGCGCTCCCAGGTCATCTCTGGAATGGGACACTACTGCCCAGTGGGCTTACCTGAACAACAAAGAATAAAATACCATTCTGTAGCATTACTGAAATATGGGTTCAAGATCCAACAAATCATTTCTTCATTTTGTTGACCATGTTAGCCCCACTAGGCCAATGGTCTCTCTTCAGGGAAGACTCAAAGTTAGTAATACTAACTAGGGAGATTTGACTCAAAGTTAGTAATACTAACTAGGGAGATTTGGTCAGGACACCACAGAACTTTCCTTACTCTTTTTGCTAAGTGCTGTGGGATCCTTTATATCCAACTTCTCTTACGCCTTTCGATAAGTGCTGTGGGATCTTTTACATCCACCTCAGCTACCAGCAACTCAGGCAGATGGGGCCTTGGTTTAACATCTCAGTGACTGAAATAAATATCAGAATACAACCAGTGAGCTCTGTACGGCTTACAGACACTTGCTTGGATTAACAGTATTAGATTCCGAGCTGCTGCAGCCTGCTGCCTTGAGATGACATATTCTCACATTTTCTCTCTTGTTACTCTGTGCAATGTGCTTGTATATACACAGGTTAGTGTGTTTTGGGTGTTCCAACGCTGATGCACTGCACAGAAAGGGCAAGACATGCATTACACTACCTGTCAGCAATCGTTTTATCTCTCTCTCTAGATGCAGAAACATTTGGGTAAGAATAGCAAAGTAAGAGGGTAACAGGCTGCAAAATAATGTCTTTTTAATGATACATTCCTAAGTTATGCAAGTCAAGAAAATGCAGTTGTGCAAGCAAACTTGCCATAACAGTAGATGTTCAAATGACCACTGTTGCAGTAGCCTTAGCCATATGGGTTATATCCTGCCAAGGACATAATGGCCTACCAGCTTCCAGGTGCCTTCCATGCATACAAACTGTCAGGCAGCTTGAGCTGAGCTGACTAAAAGACAAATTTGGGTGCCAAGCCCTTCAGAGCTTTCCAAACAACATGGAGACCAAGCCCTGAAATGGACAATGCTAGGAAGAACAAAAAAATAACCACACCCTGGCATAAACAACATACCAAAAAACAAGGGGGATAAAAAGATGGAGTGAGTACTACAGCAGTGATCATTCAAACATCTACGGTTACAGTAAGTTTGTTTAAACAACTGGACTATGCCCATCATATTAATCACTGCTGCAGTAGCCTTAGCTATCTATATGGGTAAATTACCCTAACCTACTACATTGGGAGGTGGAAGGAGAAGAGTCCAGCAGCCCATAGAGAATAGTCTTTGCAAAGCCTGATCTAGACCAAGGGAAGAAATCAAGCTTATAGTACTTTGCAAAAGTAAGTATATGGGACTGTGCTACTTCTTCTACAAATATGTCTAGAATCCAACCCTTTCGAAAAAGCCACAGATGAAGCCAAGGCTCTAAAAGAGTGGGTCTTGATCCTGCCTGGAATAGATTTGTTGTGGTGAGTGTAACAAAAGGTAATAGCTGTAGACACATTTTGAAATAGTCTGTTTTGACACGGGCTGTCCCTTCTTCTTACCTTCACAAGAAATTAACTGATACAAATGTCTGAAAGATTTAGTTCTGTCAGGAAAGTACCAGAGTTGTCTGTGGACATTGTGTATGAAGTATCATTACTTCCTCACTTCTGGTTTCAGGAAAAAGAATGGGGAGATGGACAGTTTGGCTTAAAGTACACTTGGACGCCACTTTAGGCACAAAAGGAGTAGTAGTTCTCAAATAAACTATGTCCATGTGGGAAATGAGAGAGGCCTGACCCACTATGAGAGCCTGCAACTCAGATACTCCTCTTCCAGAGGTCAGAGCAATCAGTTAAACTATTGTCAATGTTAAGAACCTCAAGTCATCCATGTTAGGCTTGTATTAAATACTGAACAGTACATCTGTTAATGGCAGCGGTTGCCTTTTGAAGCTTGCAGCATTGGTTAAATTTAACAGCAGCACTTACAGGACTGGCAGTTTTTATTTTAACCATGTTAATGCATTAAATACTATTCCATAAAAAAGAATAAGTGGTAAATTAAAATAATTATTAATCCACACAATTAAAAATGTAAAACACTGCTGAAAGTAGACAAGGACCCTTTGGTTAAGTGGATAAAGATCCTTTCCCATGGAATGTACATCAGTTTCATTTTCATCTCAAACTGCTCACCAAAACACCATACAAACATTGAAAAAAAAAAAAAAACATTCACTGGAGGAGTAACAAAATAGCTGAATACTGGAACCATTATGCTGAGCTGACTCTCCAACTACATGCTAAGGAGGAAATAAAAGGTATTGGTCATTTACCGGTATGCTCATGTGTACCCCACAGATGAAAACATTGCTTAGCTGCTATTCTCAGCCTTTGTAAATAACATGGAAGCAATGCCAGTACCATCCAACCGGAATATGATGTGGTCTCCACTACAATAAAAATGTAAAGTAAAATAAATTAAAACAATCCCATTTCAGGGGGTAATTTGGCAGCTATGTGCGACTTGTTCATTCATGCAGCAGGCTATGGGACTCAAAGCAAGAACTGCTGCAGGAACTTAACTAGAACATATAGTCTGTACCCACTGCATCAAACAGTGATAGATGTACAGATATACAGATCATCTTTCATTGAGGAACAGCTATTTTGTAAAGGTTTACAGCTAAATATCTCAAAAAAGTACACTATATCTCAAAAATCACTTGTCTGCTTCCATCCTCCTTTTTTAACACTGAAACTTTAAAATATGAGACCAACAAGTACAATCTCATAGCAACAACATATAAAACTAAGTCAACCAACCAGTCGAAGAAAATGTTAAAAATAGCACTGGGGTAAATGGAAGTATACATTCCTATATTCATAATAACTAGAAATGTTGCGAGCAGCCTACAACAAACATCTGTCACAGTGTCCATTTCTCAAGTGCTTTCTTTTTAAAGGCTGTTTCGGGTAGGACTAGTTCATTCCTACATCAACATCTTCAGGTCAGTAAATGAGAGTGATGGGGGGGGGGGGGGTCTGTCTTTTCATATTGCACTTTTTCACAATCAACAGGAAAAGATTTAAAAGTCTTGAGTTAGGGGTCCCAGGGTGGAATGTGGTCACATTCCCCAGTAAGAAACTAGACATCATCACCATTATCAAACCTGGCCAGAGGATATCCAGTTTATGTACAGTACATTTAAACCCATCTAACACCAAGCATTCCCAGAATAGAAGAGTCAAGTCTCTTAAGGCCCCATATAATGATCTCCAACAAGTAGCTGCAATAGCAGGATACAGTCTATTTAATTTAGCCAAAGAATCTGAACTTGCGGGATTGGGTTGCGAACCATGGTGCAAAAAGAATGCTAGCCCATTTTTTTTTTTTTTTTTTTTTTTTTTACTTATATTAGAACCCAGACTCTGTCCCCAAGCTAGTCCAAAATTTTCTGCAAGTCTCTCTCTGGGGGTAATGCAAATCTTGTAAAATAAGCCAACCACATTGCTGTTGCATGAGTTATTACTAATGCCTAAGAACCATGCAACCGACAATGACCAATCCTCCTTATTGTGTGTATCAACTTTCCTGGTTTCCAGTGTAGATGTCATTTTTCTGTATAGACCTACATATTCATGAGGGAGGCTAAATTTAGCACAGGCGTCTTCCCACACCACACAATGCCCTTTAACAATTAAAAACTTCCAGACCCTTAGGCACACACCTCAACATCGGGGATGGTCTATGGGGTGGAACTTGTATATCCATCATGTTGCTCAGGGTGTTCCCTTCCTTAATTGCTTTAATAAAGGTGGCCAGAATGTTAGGATATGCACACAGATTGTTATCTTTCCTGAACTGTACTTTCACAAGTATTTTTCAGCACCCTTCCAAGTACTGCAATACAAGCCTGCACCAATCCACTCCCTTACTGGAAAGGACAAAGTCTCTTGCAACCTTCTGTCTTGCAGCTAATGCATATAACACCAAGTCTGGGAGCCCCAATCTGCTCTCCTCCTCCATTCTGAATACAACTACCACTATCAGCTGAAATGCCCAAAATACTAATCTCATTCAAATACTTTGTGATATACTGTATAACACTAATATTTCAAAAAGACATTCTTGAATAATTATAAAAAAAGAAAACCTCCAGTATTCCTCAAGTGTAGTTAAACTGATAATTACTAAAATTTACAACAGTTCATACAATAACCTTTCAAAATCACTTTCTTCTTCAGTTTTTTAAAAGCACAAAAAAGCGTTTTAAATACCAAATTATATCCGAACAACCCTTCACAACACCTTAATAATTTACATACAAAAACAATGCATTACAATTTTTTTGTATCTTAACCTTAAGGGGACATTTAATAATAATCATTTCACTCAATGCAAACTCCTTTGTTGAATCACATCTCAACAACTTCACTTCATTTAGTATTAAAACGTGTCTTTGTATTTATTCCCCGCTAAATAAATCATAGTTATAACCTGCAATGCCTTAAGTCATACATACACAATCTACACAGAGCTTTGTTAAGGTATTCTCTTTTTTTCTTTTTCTAATAGTCAATACATGCTGTACCATTCTTGCATTTAACATTTTTCAGACTTCCCTATACAATACATCTGGCATGTGCAGGCATCTACATATACAAGATTACATTTTACAATCAGATTATTTAAATGTATACTGAACTCCAGTTTCAGGATGAATAAACACTGCTGTCTTATAAATACATTTGCATGTTGAACATGCACTACACTTGAAAGTACCAACTTTACATATCTTTTCCATATTATTTCTCCCTCTTGAATAATAAACATTCTTTGAAATGCCATGCTCTCTTGTATATCACGGTATAACAAGTTGCTTCTGAAGTATTTATTTGCAGTTATGACAAAAAAGTCACTTTTAGCTGTGGTTACAGATGCATGGCAAAAAATTGTCACTTGCTTCCTGTTGCATAACACTGAAAGTTAGAAGGATTTCACGGATAACCCCATCTAATCTAAATGTCAAGTTTCTTTAATCAGAAAGTACTTTTCCATCCCTTTAATCCAACCCCAAGACACACGTTTACAAAGAAAACATTTTTAGTAGTACTGGCACCAAGGCCTGCCTGAAGCTGTTTTTCTGAGTTACCAGTTTGTGACGTCCTTTTTCTAGCAGCTCTCACATTATCGGTGATATCCTATAGCCTGGGAGGGGTAACTATATGTCAGAATTGATAATCTTAACAAAATAAAGCAGGTAACTGATTCCAGATTTAATGTCAATAAAAGATTTAAAACTTAAAACAAAGATTGTAGTCTTTTTATGTGCATGGTATCAGTTGCACCCTTTACATCTCAACTAGAAATTTTGGCTTGGAACTACAGTTCCTTACTAAAACCACTAAAACAGGGGTGGCTTGTGCATGTTGGCTGGTATACTGCAGCCCTCAACAATGAAAACATGGTACAAAATCATAATTTTTTTTTTAATGTAAATACATATCTGACTCCTGTTTCTTGGATCAGGACTGTGTGTGTGTGTGTGTGTGTGTGTGTGTGTGTGTGTGTGTAATTCTAATTTCTTAAAAAAAATAAATGTTCTTAATCAGCTACACTCTTTTCTAAACCAGATCTGCATTATACCTTCTCCAAATGGAGACTAAGGTTATTATACTTTATTATAGCTCTTCTTGTACTTTTGAGAGCAGCAGAAATGCCACTTCAGAGGAGGTTGTATAGGCTTCTATATGAAGAGGCCAGGAACCATTTTCTATTCAGCCTGCTTCAGGTGAGTGACACAGCCTGAATGAAAGCATAAGAAGTGGATGCAGAGGTACAAGCATGGCAGCAAGTGCTTTCTGTTTTTAGTTTTATTCAGTACTACATGTGCTACTGCATGTTATTCTGTAAAAATAGCAAGCATTTTTAATTGTGTGTATGTGCAGGGGGGGATGAACTGCACAGTTTTGACAACAGCCAACTGAAATGTATTTCTATATATTCTCAAAGTATTTTTTCCTCATTTAATCACAATCAGACATCTGAGTTGTGCACATTCATACATGTGGCTATAAATTGAATGCTGTATTGTTTGTGTGTGTGTGTGTGTGTGTGTGTGTGTGTGTGTGTGTGTGTGTGTGTGTGTGTGTGTGTGTGTGTAAGTATGTAGAGGATTGAAATAAAGTACTGTGGTCTTTTATTATTTGTATTTTATTACAATCTGATATCTGAGATGTACACAAGTTAACAAAATGATTATTACCACTGTGTACTTGCTCTGTTTGTGGATATAAATGAGCCTGACTGATTCGGCTGTCAACTGCTGAAGTTGAGCAGCAATCATTATACTGGATTCGTAGGACTAAAGTGAGGAAAACAGGAATACATTCCTGTGGCTACTATTTAAGTGAAAGAAAGCTGAACTATATTACTGTGGCCATTTTTAATCACATACATCTGAGGCACGGGCAGTCATCACTGACTGAGTCTACTACCATTAAGTCAAGATAAATGGTGATTACTCTAGCTCTGCAGGACCAATGTGTATTTGGAACTAGTTGGAATATTTTACTGTGGCTACTGTTTCTCTGAAACAAACTGAAATGTGTTCCTATTAAGTGCACACTCAACAAAGCAGCCATAATTGCTGGGTATATGAACTATCCATGGATGACAGTGATTAACCCCTATTATCATTTGCTCATGTAAACGGTTATTAATCAGTCTTTGCAGTACTACTGTGCACTTAGTGAAGAAAGCTGGAATTCCTTACTGTGGCTACTGTTTGTGCGAAACAAGGCTAAACATTAAGGCAATTTTATCACAATCAGAATCTGAGGTGTACACAATTAAAGGCATTATACTTGCCGGGTATAGGGTATCTTTATAAATGAAAGTGACTGACCCTAAGGTCATTTGCACAAATAAGTCATTATTCTGGCTTTGCAGGCTGCAGTAAATTATTGTGGCCATTGTGTGTATGAAACAAAGTTTTTTATCATAGAGATCTGAGGTGGATAAACTCAACAAAGTAGCTATAATTGCTATGTATGGAGTCTATGTAAACAAAAGTGACTGTCTCTACTTTTATTTGCTCAAGTTAAACAGTTATTAACTCAGTAATGCCTATTTAGTGTGAAATGTCATACCCTCTATAGCAGCCTATACACATACTGCATATTTTGTGATAAAAACTATTAAAACTGTATACACATCAATATTACCAATAAGAAGTATTATTTCTAGTGATAGTAGTCAATTCAATCATAGTTTTTCCATAAATACTACAATATATTAAATTGCACACAAACCCCAAATGCTATTTCTAAACATTCGCAGACTTCATATCTTGAAAACCATACAACCTACACATATGGTGTTAGAACACTTTGTTAACCAGACATAAGCATTCACATGACAAGAAAATGCATGTTTACTGGGATATTTCAGAAACATGACAAGAAAATGCATGTTTACTGGGATATTTACAGAAATATGAAAACATATATATATATATATATATATATATATATATAATTTGCAATATAAATTGAACTGGATATCTGTCAAGATGTGCAACTTACAGTTCAAATATCAATGACAGTTTTTTTCATCATCTTCTAAGCTTTTTCCTAATGTACAACAGTTTGTAAGTCATTTGGTTTTGAAGTATTAAGTGCATACGGAAAATATTTTTTATTTTCATAATTACAAACAACTAGCAATATTTCCAGTATAGTGTGATATAAACCAGCATTTTCAGTGAATTGTCCTGTCTCCCACAGTGGAACTTCATACTATATACCACAATAAAATGTTAAGTCGCTCAGTAATGAAAATATGAACATAAATATGAGTAAGTGGCAAGTAAAGATTAATTTCTCCACTGCAAGACATCCTAGACTAACAATCTTAGTGCTGTTTGCTAATAACTCCTTACCCATTCTAATAATGCCTATTATTAGAAGGTAAATCACTCAGTTAAAGAAGCCAGATGCAACAAATATCTAGACACCATAATGTGGTATGGGTGTGAACTGGAAGTATACAAAAATGTGTTATAGGCTTGAATGTGTCAATATGGCTTTGTGGGATTAATGTGTGTTTGTGTGAAACTGGAAGGTATTACTGTGGCTATTATTCCTCTGAAATAAAATTGAAATACTTTACTCAGGTCATTAATTTTTTTATCACAATCAGGCATTGGAGATATGCACAGTTATAACTTCTGAAGCAGCCTGTCAATTAGTCAAGTCCACTTCAATCAAAAGTGAACTCATACAAAACAATAATATGCAAAACCATGAGCAGTAACAGTGTAGTTTTCCCTTTACTCAACTATTTTGCAACCTCAGAGTAGGCGTGTGTGTGTGTGTGTGTGTGTGTGTGTGTGTGTGTGTGTGTGTGTATATATATATATATATATATATATATATATATATATATACATATACACAACACACACACACACATGCATAAATAAATACAAATGTTCCGGGGTGGTGGGTGCAGGGCTCTTGCCCCCAGCAAAAACAAAAAGATTACTTCCATTGGTCAAAAAAATGGTTTTGGCATAACTGTTTCAATCAAATTCATTTGCAATCAAAGTGGATCTGACCAATCAACATGAATTCACTTCTGAGTATAGGGGCTGCCTGTAGATGAAAAATGACTGACCATGCCTCTGAGGCCCCCCCAGAAATCTCAGCTGTATAAAGGGAATGTGGCACAAGCTTTGTAGAAGGGTCCGTTTTCAAACTCTTCTCTGTGCCTCACCCTTGTTTAAGACTGGCCATTTTTACAGATGTGCAGGTCACTATAGCTAGAGTAGGACCGGAGACAGTGTTGTCATTACCTACTTAAATTTCCTGACAGTCAAACTTCACAGATGTACACAGAAAGTAACTACAGCTTGTATACAGGCAGCGCACGGTCTAGAAGAAGCAAGTGGGAGTACATCACTTTGATCATCTTTTTTGCACCGTCCTCACATTACAGCATCAGATATGCATCAAAGTGGCTAAATTTTTAAAGTCTGGTTAAAGAGGTGCGCTAAATATATATGTTGAATAGCAGCAAATTAAAATATATTACAGTGACCACTTACCCCTTCACTTTTGTCTCCGTCTAACTCAGAAAGAAGAGTATGCAGGATGTGCCTGTCTTTTGAGAGTAGCTATGAGAAGGCAAGCTGTGTATATGTATTACAGCAACAACTTGAAATACATGTCTGTGGCATTATGTTCTTTCACTTTCTTCCCAGTATAACACCAGAGGGGTAGACAGAAGGTTGATATTATTTTAGAGGCTATGGAGGGAGGCACTATTCCCAGATATGATTTATGTGGCAATGCAAGAATATGTCTTCTTACTCCAATAACTTAAAGGGATAAAGACCTGACTACAGCCCTGGCAACATGGGTTTGAGCAGCAGCTCAGGCAACTGACAGAACAACAGGGAAGGATGGGGGTGTTACCATCCTGGGTGGGGAGGGAATTTATGTGTGCATGTCTTGCAATGATCCCTGGTGGAGACAGACACTGCATGTTAGAAAGCACGGTCCAAATAGGAGATAGGATGGTACACATGGCTGAGCTACATCAGAGGCAGGGGAACACACCTTAAGTTCCACTGTATGCCCACCCCTTGGAAAAAAACACAGATAACAGCAAGGGAGGGGAAAGTAATGGGGAGGTAATAAGAAAATACCCCCTGGCAAATGGAAAATATAGCCAGACTCTCAAGTTGCACTTAGCATCCATGACAGTCCCAACTCTATATCGTGGAAGTATTGAGAGTGTTAGAAGTAGGTTGGTAGACCTGGTAATGGATGTGGGGCATTTAATAGAGTGCCACAGGATGATGCATGTGGAGCAGGGGATCCAGTATTTGTCTGCTTGGGATGACATGATTGACAGACCTTGATGTTTTGCCAGAGATGGCCTGCATCTGTCACCCCTGGGTTTCCAGATATTGGCTAGGGCTCTTGCCACCCCTATAGTGCCTTTTTTAGGCAATGTGCCAAAGACCAAATTACCACCATAACACCTATAAATAAATGCAATCTGAGAGTCATGCTGCTCAATGCTAGAAGTCTAAATCTCAAGATACACTTGCTCAAAGCACTCCTCAAAAATGGAAAACACCAACATTTGTGCTGTAATGGAGACCTGGCTTAAAGCAGAAGAAAGCACCCCTGTGCTACCAGGCTATAACTCATTCCACACCTTTCGGCCCCAGAGCATGGACTGAAGCTCCAAAGGCAGTGGTGTCTCCATATTCATAAAGAATTTGTGCACCCCCAAACTAGTAACCCAGCCTAACCTATCTGAGATACGTCAGGTACAACTAACATTGGGTAAGATGGCAATTCAGGTCATAGCCTGCTATAGGTCCCCAACCATGTCCCAAGACTCTCACTCCATGTTCCTAAGTACCCTGGAAACTATTAGGGTCCAACCCAACACTCTCATACTAGGTGACTTCAACTATCCCTCCATCAACTGGGAAAATTACTCATGCACCAATACACTGGCCCAACGCTTCCTGGAATTCATCAATTCCAAAGCCCTGGACCAGGTCATTCTTATCCCCACTAAAGGAAACAACATCCTTGACCTGGTTATTACTAACATGGGCAACCATTGCTCTACACCAATAGTCAATTCCTCCTTGGTTAGGTCAGACCACAAACTAATCACCATAAAATCCACATCTCACCCCACCCCCGTAAAGGTAACCACCATGAAAAACTTCTCCAAAACTGACTTTGGGCTCCTAAAAACAGAGGTGGCTAAGCACATGGCACCCATGTCAGTGGAAAATAGATGCATGACTGATGAATCATACACCAATGCACTGTGCGTACACGTACATAAATGCATGGAACTAGCCATACCCAACAGAACCAAGATGCTCTCCTCCAAAAAAAGGAAGCCAATCTGGTGGCCCCTGCCATTAATAAACTCTACAATAGAAGGAAGAAACTGTTGCAGAAAAAGGTAAAGTCCCAAGACTGGAAAAACTCCCTTATTAGCCTCAACAAAAAGTTGAGATCCTTCATCAAAACCTCTAAAGCCAGCTATGAAGGCAGAATTGTGGCAGACACTAAAAACAACCACAAAGCCTTCTATAGTTATATCAAGAATCTCCCCTGCAGGACCCAGGTTTGCTCTGAGTTAATGCGCAATGGTACCTCCTTATACTGAGCCAATATACTGGCTGACAGATTCAGTGCCAAATTTACCCCCCCCCCCCCTAAAAGAACCAATCACAATACCAAAGGAATGCCAGGCACCCAGCATTAGTGCAGCACAGGTTAAAGCTGCAATGTCCAAGGCCAAGAATACACTTCCATGGGACCTGACAATATCCCTGGCTGTGCTCTACATGAACTACAAAGTGAACTAGCACCTCACCTGTGTGCCTTGTTCAATCACAGCCTCACCTCAGGCTTTGTCCCTACTGAATGGCACATTGTTACTGTCATCCCTCTTCATAAAGGAGGAGCGAATACAGACCCTGGGAATTATCACCCCATTAGCCTGATGAATCTGATATGTAAGGCTATGGAGCGCGTCATCATGGACCTAATTAACAAGGATATAGGGAATCTCCAAGCTCTAGATCTCACGCAATTTGATTTTGTGAAAGGTAGATCATGCCTGCTCAACCTGGTTGACTTCTTTTAGTCAGTCACCAGAGCTACAGATTAGGGCAAGGCAGTTCATACAGCCTACCTCGATCTGGACTAGGCCTTTGATACCATTCTCCATTCAGGAATTATTGATAAACTCACCAAACTAGGCATCGAACCCTATATCACTAGGTACGTTGAAAATTGGCTCACAGACAGAACTCACAGTGTGAAAGTAGCGGACTCCAAGTTAGACTGCTTACCAGTCATAAGTGGAGTTCCACAGGGATCAGTCCTGGGTCCTCTCCTGTTTGGCATCTACCTCCCAGAAGTCCAGGCCACCACGGTGGGACTCTGGCTGACCAATTTCGCAGACGACTGCAAGCTGGGAGCCATTATTAACATCTCAAGTGATGTAGACATCCTACAGAAAGGCCTCACTGACATCAATGACTGGTGTCGAAATCATGGCCTTAAACATAATGCCAAAAAATGAATCACCATCCCCTTTGGGAACAACTCAGTTTCCACTAATTACCACACTGATGGGAGTGCACAGAACACTGAAGGCGTTGTAAGAGATCTGGGAACACAGGTTGACAGCAACCTGTCCTTCAACTACTACATTGCCACTGTGGTCGGAAAGTCCTTCTATGTGGCACATCTCATTTCCAAGGGTTTTGCATCCAGGAGGAAAGAGGTCATCATCTTTCTCTACTCTTTCCTCATTAGGCCAATCATCGAGTATAATGCCCCATTTGGCATGTATCTCACTAGACACATGCAACAGCTGGAAAGGCCATAAAAGTACCTTACAAAAAGGATCCTAGACCTTAAATACATATCCTACATGGAAAGACTCAAAAAATTCCAGCTATTCTCTGTCTCATATAGTCTACTAAGAGGCAATCTCTTCTCTGCTTGACTTACAAAGTCATGTCTGACCCAGCTCTGTTAGAAATGCTACATCTAAAGAAATCCCATTCCCTCTGCACCGCATGCTCCAGAGACCTCAACCTCATTATCACAATCATCAGAACATGCTGGAGGGAAGGGTTCCTAACCCAGAGACTGGCCCTCTTCAACAGAAATCTTGATGAGTAGATGGGAAATAGAAAATTCACTCCAGTGGCTCTACTTGTTATAGTTACTGGGAACTAACATTGGGTGGCACGATGTCAGGGCACTTCTATGGGCTAGGCTTGTAAAGGCTCCAGGGCCATTAGCCTAGTACACACCTAAAAGTGCCCCAAAAAAACATGTCTTTTCAGTTTATTGAAAACTACTACTTAGTAAGCTTTGCGCACAGCTTGTTTTTTTCCTTAGAATAAAATAAGACAATTTTTTCCTTCCTCTTATTTTTTTGTTCATGACATCATAAGATCAAAAGGTTGGAATAAAGCTCTAAACTGCACTTAGTCCTTCAACACCAGAATAATTACGGACTTTGAATACATGACCACAGGGTCACTTACTTTCATCCATAAAAAGTAACAATAATCAGCAATTATAGCACCTTTAATTGTATACACTAGAATCCCAAGTCTTCTGAGATCTTTGCAGCTCCTGTGCTCTTGGCTTAACTCAGTTACATCTTCCTCAGTTACTACAGTTCAGTCTTAGCCAGTTAAGGAGCAGTAAAAGGTTGGGAGAAAAAGTTAATGTTTAAGAGAAAACATGAAAGGACAAGAAAGAAGTAATCTGCATGGTGTGGGGAGGACAGGATAGGGGAACCGTGAGGGCACCAGATGAGTGTGTGGTGGAGCATAGGCATCATGGAGTCATTTACCTAGGGCTTCATTTCACTTAGGCTGGACCTGTTGACCTGGCCATCAGAGGTGTAAGCAAAGTGGCTGGAATGAATGCATGCAAAGGATGACAGATGATCCCAGCTGTTTGATCAGAGGTAAACAGTTAATGACCTGCCATACTATAGCCTCACCCCAATTCCAATTAGCCCCATTTATTCAGCTGTTTCCTGAAGCCCATCCTCCCCTGAATTTATCAGCCACTACTGCTGAATAATCGACTTATTCAAGTCAAATATTCAAATACAATTTAAAATGCAGTGTATAACATAGCCTTTAACAAAAAATCAAAGGATGTTGATAGCAAATGATAAAATGACACACTTGAAAGAAAAAGTAGCAGAAAATTACAGTATTCTCATAAAAAGTAGCTGAAGCTATATTACTACAGTAAAAGTTTTACTCACCACAATACACTCTGTGTCCTGATAAAAATCACATTATGCTGGTAAAACTGTTAACTATGCAAAGAAATCACAGAGTATGACAGCCCCACCTGGGCCACTGTGTTATATAACAAACAAAATAACACTTAGACCAATTCAGGGACATTAACACCACTAGAAAAGTCAGTAAGATGAAAAACACAAGTTTTCACACGAGGTTGGCCTTTAAACTGTTACACCCTGAAGGCAAAAAAAATACTTGTTTATTAAGATGAAAATTCAACTTATGAGGCCAGAAACTCATATCAGATAACTGAGTGAGGAATTCAGCATCATGCAGAATTTGCTTTCAAATGGGATAGCTACTAGAAACATTACATGAAATGGTTAAGGGGGTACAATGCATTGCCAGTGCACAAAGCAGATCAGTTCAAGTAACACTGTAAGAACAGAACTACATGTTTAAATGCTACTGAATGTTCTTCTTTTTAAAATATAACCATAGTTCAATATCTAATTTTTTGCTATGCTTCTGTTAAGAACTTCACTTTAGTATTTACGTCTTTTCAGGTGTTTAATAGTGTTCTGCATTTCTACTCTGTAGATGCAGTGGGCCTTTATGTAATTGGGTGCTGACAGTCTCTAATTTTTTCTATTGATCTCTGCTGGGATTATTTAAATGGGATTGGACTAAGTTCCTGCATGCACTATATTTACTTTAATTGGTACTTATGTCTCACTCTATTTTGTTGCAGCATACCAAACCAAATTATTTAAGGGACATTCTGTTTTGCATTGTACCTCACTTTTATGTGCAGGAGAATTTCCAATCTGGTTGACAGTTTGCCCAAAAAAGGCCAAAATTGTACACATGAATATCAAACTCTATGCTTTCCAGGGACTAGAATTCTGCCCATTATTCACTACTTAGAATTATTGCACAGTGTGAGAGGAACTTTACAGGAAAGCGTCACAGGCTGAAGCTTACCTTCATAAGAAGCTGTAACACGGAAAAGTAGGTAGCTGTAGTTTAACAAATAATGGTGTACTGCGAGGAGTACGAGTTGAATTAGACATTAAAAATGTCTATTCATTTTTGCACTTTGATGGGCCCCTGTGATTGTAACAGGGTTTTATAGATCCTGAAAAATGGCATTCTCTGCAGTATTTGGATAAGAAAAGACTTACTCTCTTTAGGTAGCAACAGTAGACAAGAAAACCAGGACCACAGCACAGACTGAAAACAAACAATGACCTCAGAAACTGGAAACTGCTACACATCTCACTTTGATTGCATGTTCAGGTACTTCTATTACAGATAATAACTGAGGAGTAAAAAAGAATGGCAGACGGCATATTACTGTACTGCCCACCTGACCAAGAACATGTAATACTCTACCAAAGCAGTTTTCTTAATGGCTTTTAAATGACTTGCCAACGCAACAGAAATTCACCTCTGCTCCATAGTACCTTGGACACATGCTCCAGTTCAGTAGTCCACAGAGAATCCTAAGAGGAGTACTGTTCCCTGACTAGCACTCTCTGCAGCATCTCCTTTCCTGAAGTACCCAAACCCTGAGTACTGACTGGCATCAGTGCAAACCTAGACAGAGAGATACTCACTTGTCATACTGCATTTGAGCTCTCACTACAGCAGCTGTACATTATCGCCCCGCACCCTGCTTATACAACCACATTCTTGGAACAAGGGCAAGTCTCTGACAGTTGTACTCCAGCTATTATCACACACTAATGTAAACAATGAAAATTATGTTTATTGTTTCGCTTCTCAGTAATAAACCTGTGTCTATATAATAAGCTTTTGTATCCTGAAGAAGACAGTGAAGGCAATCATAAAAGTTTCTGTCTGCTACATGCTTTCTAGTCTTTCCTATCTGACCAACTCTAAATAAGAACCATAACCTGAGCAGACTTCACCCTATAATCAAAATGCAGCTACACAAAATAACTACAAAAATTAAATATAACAGTCCATGGAATGTCAGAAGCTATGCAATAATTTTACACTGCAGCAGCTGCATCAATATTGTTTTTCTTCTGAGTACTCCAGTCTTGATCAACGTGCCAACACAAAATTCTTACAAAAGAAAATTTACAAATCATCAAATATGCTCTCTCGCTCTCTCTCTCTCTCTATATATATATATATATATATATATATATATATATATATATATATATATATATAAAATACAGCCCACGCTTTAAACATATACATGTTCCATCCTATAAAATCCTTGCTATATTAATTTTTTTTCTGTCAGGTAAAGGCTTCTGTAGTCATTTCAAATGATGGGCATTATCATGACAAACTGAGTTACCCTTTCTTTTCAACCTTTTTTAACCTAATTCTAACTACTGGTATGCATTCCACAAGATCTAAAATTGAAAATAAACCATACATGCATATATTTATAATTTGCACTGCTTAGAAGAGCCACACTTTCTTGTACCCTCTTGTGCAAAGCGGATTATTCTTTGTTCACTTTCTTCAACACCAAGTTCTTGATATTACTAATTCTTTTGTAAACAAAATGGGGCTCTTCACCCAATACTGTGTGCATCCTATCATTTATTTTAAAGATGCTCCAATTCATTTTAACTATTCTTTTAACAGACTGGGAACCTGAATTGTATTGTATAACCAGTGCACTTTGAAATACATTTTCTTCCTTGAGAATATCATCTTCTAACTCCTGGGCTCCAGGAATAAAAGAACATGCTTTTTCTATACCAAGCCCTAAAAAATGGTTTATATCTTACACTCCAATCCTTTGTAATCACTTTTATCATGAATCAATTTGGTCAGGATAACCTCTATTTATAAAACATTGGTTTTAACTTGTTTCTCTCTTCCTCATATTATTTTCTATTGGAAACCATACAAGTAACCTCACAAATTGCCCTTTTACAAGATTCCTTTTGTGTGTAAAAGGGTGACATGACAACTAGTGAAGTGTAAATATGTGTTGCAAAATGTGGGCTTCCTGTAAATTGTTGAAGCAAAGCACTGTACATATGTTGTTATAGGTGGAATCAGTTTCAACTAATAACAGCCAAACAATTAAGCTACACTCAGTTAAAAAGATGCCAGAATGGTGTGGGGTAGGGGGGCCAGCCTGTGTGTGAAAGCAGCACAGTTACAGGACAATCAATTAAGATTGTTCGAGGCAGTGTGTGTAGGCAAAACAAAATAAGCATCATTACAGGTAAAATCTCATTTACTTCAATCTACTCAAGCAGTCTAGCAATCAATCAATCAATCACAGGAGGTGTACTATGTCAAAAACTGGTCATTCTGAGGGAACAAGGGGTAGTCTGTGTATGACAGCATATGACCAATTATCCTCACTACTGAACTGTAGATCTGGACCATCGTGAGAATTCTGTGGATGTGAAAAGTACAGTTTTGTACCTACCATAAATGTAGATGTCCGATAGACATGCAACTGCAGTCATAACATGTGGGTTGTCCTGCCTCAGGCAGCCCTCGGTCGGCCAGATTCCAAAGTCTGGGTCCGACGTCAGCTGATGTCGCATTTCTCTCCGACGTCAGAGCGGCTGGAGTACATAAGCATTAGCCGACGCCATTTTCTTCAGTGTTTCTTGCCCCAGATGCCAGGTGCCCTCCAAGGAAGGCTGTAATCAAATTGGAAGACAAAAACAGGATTCCAAACAAACACAAGAGCAATTAAACAAATACACCATAACAGATATCCCCAGCTAAGAGTAAGGAGGATAGGAGTGGACCCTAGGCCTAGAGGGGTATGGAGGGAGGGAAAACCCGACTGCAGTTGCATGTCTATCGGACATCTACATTTATGGTAGGTACAAAACTGTACTATGTCCTTCAAGAATGCAACTGCAGTCATAACATGTGGGTAGAATACCATAGCTTAGCTGGGGGAGGAGGTATGCTCTAGGAGAGAGATGGTGTGGCAATCAAACCCTGCAGGACTGCCGAAGCAAAGCCTGCTCTGGATCTGGAATATAGAGGGAGATTGTAGTGTTTGGAGAATGTATGCACGGAGCTCCATGTAGCAGCTTCTAGAATGTCCTTTGTAGGCACCCCTCTTAAAAAAGCTGTAGAGGTGGCTGTAGCTCTGGTGGAATGTGGTCTGACATAGGCTGGAACAGTCTTCCCATGAAAGGAATAACAGAATCTGATGCAATGTCCAATCCATTTAGAAACAGTCTGTTTTGAAATTGCTTTTCCTTGGACTGCAGGGGCGTAGGCTACAAAAAGCTGTTCAGACTTCCTACTGGCCTTGGTTCTGTCCAGGTAGTATCGAAGTTGTCTATGGATGTCCAAGGTATGCAAAAGTCTTTCCCCCTTATTCTCAGGATTGGGGAAGAAAGCAGGCAGATGAATGGCTTGATTTAGAGAAACCCTAGATACCACCTTTGGCATAAAAGTAGGGTTGGTCCTTAATGAAACCCTGTCTCTGTGGAAGATAATAAAGGGTGGTATTGCCATTAGGGCCTGTAGCTCCGAAACCCTTCTTGCTGAGGTAATTGCCAACAGGAAAGCTGTTTTCCATGAGAGAAATTGCAAGTCAACTGAAGCTGCTGGCTCAAAAGGAGGTAGAGTTCGTTTTTCTAAGACAAAATTAAGGTCCCAGGCTGGCATTGGGGCCTTTCTTGGTGGCTTAATGTTCTTGATTCCCCTGAGGAATTGTCTTAGTAAGGGGTGAGAGAAAACAGGAGGATCAGTGTTGTATCTGGCTGAAATAGCAGATGCATGTATCTTTATTGAAGAATATGAGAGGCCGCTCTGCAACATATCTGCCAAATATTCCAAGATGAGTGGGATGTTCAGTAATGATGCATCATGTCCCTTGCTGGCATTCCAATTGCTGAATCTTTTCCACTTTGCTAAGTAAACCTTTCTGGTGGATGGTCTTCGAGCCTCTGTTAGTATCCGCTGAACTTCCTTGGAGAGAGATAAGCTGAAGTTATTTATGGGATCTCCCAGGCTGTTAGCTGCAGTGTCTGAAGGTTTGGATGCCGTGTTTTGAAATTGTGTTGAGTCAAAAGTAGAGGCCACTGAGGGAGGGCCCATCTCCTGGTGTGACATATGCTCCGTAGTAGTGGGTACCAGTGTTGTCTTGGCCAATCCGGAGCTATTATGATTCCCTTGGGCTTCTCTGCTTTGATCTTTAGTAATACTGCGGTCATCAGTGGCAGAGGTGGGAATGCATAGATTGCTAGGGAGTTCCAGTTGAATGAAAGGGCATCTATTTTCCAAGCCTTTGGATGGTATGTCCTTGTGCAAAATTTTGGTAGAAGATGATTGAGGTGAGAGGCAAATAGGTCCACTTCTGGCTTGCCCCATGTCGAAGTGAGTTGTCTGAAAGCCTTCGGATGTAACCTCCACTCGTGTGGATCTGGGAAATTCCTGCTTAGGCTGACCGCCAACACATTGTCTTTTCCTGGAACAAACTGGGATTGTAACTGGATGTTTAGACTCAGTGATTTCTCCCAAAGCCGCATTATCAGTCTGCAAAGGGGGTAAGAGTGGGTGCCCCCCTGCTTGTTTATGTACCACATCACAGTGGTGTTGTCTGTCCGTATCATTAAATGGCCTTGCTGGAGTTGGTGTTGAAAAGCCTCGATTGCATGTATTACTGCCAGCATTTCCTTTTGGTTTATATGCAGATGTGTTTCCTTTGGAGACCATTGTCCTTGTATACACCTGCCTTCCATGTGCGCCCCCCATCCAAGGTCTGAGGCGTCTGTAGTCATGGTCTGTGTTATCTGTGGTTTTTTGAATGACATACCCGTGTTTTCCTGGCTCACCGAGGCCCACCATAGGAATTCCTTTTGTAGGCATGGAATGAGTGGTATGATTGTCTCCAAGTTGTTGCTGTGTTGAGACCAAATGCTTTTTAGGTACCATTGAAGCTTTCTCATGTGTAGTTTTGCTAATGGGACCAGTAGAATGCAGGATGCCATGTAACCCAGGGCCTGTAGGAATCTCCTTGCAGTCATCTGGGTGAGTTTTGCTAAACCCTTGAAGTATTGAGTTAACTTCTCTTGCTTGTCTTCTGTCAGGTAAGCCATCTGAGAGGCTGTGTCTAGTTTGGCTCCTAAGAAGATTATTTGCTGGGATGGCTGCAGTCTTGACTTTTGGAAGTTGACTGTGTATCCCAGAGATTGAAGTAATCGTATGACATAATCCAGGTTTTTTGTCAACATCAATTTGTTGTCCGCTTGTATGAGGCAGTCGTCCAGGTACGGATAAATTTGTATACCCTGGAGCCTGCAATGAGCAATTACTGAAGCCAGGCATTTTGTAAATACTCTGGGCAGTAGATAAGCCAAATGGCAATGCTGAGAATTGATAATGCTCTGGCCCTGCAAGAAATCTGAGGTATCTTCTGCAGCTGTGTCTGATAGGGACATGCAGGTATGCCTCCTTGAGGTCCAGAGTAATCAGCCACGACTCCTTGCCCAGCATGGGAAGGAGTTGCTGTAGAGTCAGCATTTTGAACTTTGGTACTATGAGAAAGGTGTTTAATGCGGACAAGTCCAGTATTGGTCTCCATTGAGATTCTTTTCTTGGAACAAGGAACAGTCTTGAGTAAAACCCTGTTCTTGTTCTTGTTGTGGAACTCTTTCTATTGCTTTCATTCGAGTCAGCAGAGTGATTTGCTTGATAGCCTCTGCCCTTTGATGTTGTGGTAGATTTGGCATGCCTTGTTTTCTTGGTAAGGTATGAAAATGAAACCTGTCCCCTCGGTCTATAATGTCCAAAATCCATTTGTCCTTTGTCAGTCTGTGCCAGTTTTCTGCAAACAGAGATAATTTCCCGCCCAAGGGAGCTTCTAGTTGTTCCCTGGTAGGCGGCAGTAGAGGAAAGTCATTGAGTTTGTGGTTGTTGGGCAGGTGAAACCCCTGCGTCACTTCTTTGGTTTCCTGGCTGCCATTGTCGTCCCCTGTAAGGGCCTCTGTATTGGCCTCTTCCTCGGCCACGTCGGTTCTTACCCCTTTGAAACTTTTCTGGGTTAGGAAAGGACCAGTTTTTTGAAGGCCAATTCCTACTGAATCTGGGGGGTTGAACCTGGAGGAAATCTTTCACAGTCTGAACTGATTTCGCTTTTTCTTCGATGGTCTTTAACACATCCTTAGCATTTGCACCAAAAAGCTTGTTCTTTTCCAAAGGTGCATCCAGAAGTTTTGCTTTTACATGATCTGGTAGAGGTTGATCTTTTAACCAAGCATGTCTACGCATCACTGCCCCTGTCATAGCTGCCCTACATGAAGCTTCCAGTGCATCTTATCCACACTGCAGGAAGTGATTGCTTACTTGCTGAGTGTTATGTACAGCTTCCTGCAAAGTCTTCCTGTCTAAAGGATCAGGAGAAGCTAATGTTTTTTGTAAATCTTCTAAGAGATGATCCTGATATTGGAACATATGAAAAAGGCAATTTAAAGCTCTCATAGATAAGGTAGTGGATGTGTAAACCTTTTTACCCCATCTCTCTAATGATCTTGCTTCCCTGTTGGAGGGCAAAGGATTTTTAGAGGTGGAGGCCGAAACTCCTTTAGGCCCCTGTGAAATAGTTTCCAAATCAGCAGTATGGGCCCTGAATAAATGGGAATGAGTTTCTGGGACCCTGTAATACCTGTCTGGCTTGGCTGGAGCAGGAGGAAGAGAATCAGGGGTAGCACTAGAATCAGAATACAAATCATCCAGAACATCAAGTACAGGAGGAATAGCTAAGGGCCTGTGCTGAGGCTTCTTAAGGAAAGTCCTAAGGCGTTTCCTAAAATCAGAATATTCCTGACCCTGCCACTTGAAATGTTCCCTCATGGTGTGCAGAACTTCCCCAAAGGAAATATCCTCAGGAGGGGAGGCCAAAGGTATGGAATCTTCTGCATCCGAGTCCTCATAGGTCTGGAAGAGCTCTTCCTGGCTATCAGAGTGGACAGAGCCCTCAGAGTCTTCATCTGAAGGAGAAGGGTCAGAGGGTTCAACCCGGGGCCTTTTATCAGGAGGAGGCTGGGATGCTCTCTCAGGATGGGCCTGTGAACCTCTGATCATGGAAATTAAATCAGCAGCCATGGACATAATTTGTGTCTCCGGAGAAGGCTGAGGTAAGGATTTGGAAGCAATATGCTTTGTTTTGCTGGCTGCCTTAGCTCTAGTGTAGGCCTTAATAGACATGGCCATAGGAGGCCTGGCAGCTCCACGTGCAGGAGTGACCTTGTCTACAGCAATGGTCTCGGGCATTTCCTCGGTTTCGGTATCCGGAGGAAAGTCTATAACTGGCGTCGGAGTAATATCTGGAATCGGAGTCGTCGGTAATGCGGTATCTTCGGTTCGGAGCGGTGGAGAGACCGTCTCAGAGGGAACCAGAGCACTTGCGCTAGGTTTTGGCGTGGAGTCGGTGGTAGACGCGGGCCGAGGATGTCGGTCCCGGTCTTTTCGCTTTTTGGGAGTTTGCGATGTCGGAAGATCCGACGGCATGGTGTAAGCAAAATTATCGCCGAAAAAATCTTCAGCGAACTCCGTCCGGCGCCTGAGAGTGCGCTTGTTGAAGCGAGCACAGGCTACACAGGCCGAGACGTCGTGGTCTGGGCCCAGGCAAGGGAGGCAGTAAGAGTGGAAATCCTTATGAGGTATTTGTTTACCACAAAAAAGACAATTGTTAACTTTTTCAGTAATTTCTGACATCGGCTGAGGCAAGAAAAGGTCCCCAACGGGGTACTTAGCTTTTTTGATGACTTCGGTATCGTAGAATACAGGAGCTGACCGACCGGCACTTGCGAACTGCTTCTGCTTCGGGCACCGCGCGGCAAGAAAGACTGAAGAAAATGGCATCGGCTGATGCTTATGTACTCCAGCCACTCTGACGTCGGAGAGAAATGCGACATCAGCCGACGTCGGACCCAGACTTTGGAATCCGGCCGATCGAGGGCTGCCTGAGGCAGGACAACCCACATGTTATGACTGCAGTTGCATTCTTGAAGGACATCAAGTTAACACATTACAGCCAACATTTCTTTTACACAGTCATAATAAACTGTTGGAGTATCCGCCCAAAGTAGATATTTCTGGGGAAAAGGCAGTTGGTGTATGAAAGCAAATGGTCACTACTTTAACTTGATGACTACCACAGACAGACTGACTCGCAGACTGCCTGTCACTTCCTCCAAAATGTGATGTATAACTGGCACCTTGGCAAGTGAAAGGAGGGGCTACACAGCCCTTGGATCTGTTCCACTGTCATAAACAGTTCTGATGGCTACCTGAGAGATGATCGCTTCAGTCAAACCACTAGGATCCAACAGACTAAAGTAAAAGAAGGATCACACAAATGTAATTCAGTAACTAATTCACCATATTAACCATGCCTCAAGAGCATAAAGAAAATATGCACTAATGTCCTGACTGCGGGTATTTAACATCCAGACATCAATACGACTGAACACTGACAACTTTCAGAATTGATTCCATGGCCTAGAATCCCAAGAACCTTTTCACACTATTCTCTGTGAAGTGCAGTATATTCTAGTGCCCTTTAACCATGGTAACTTGTCATTTTCTTTTGGCTGTTCCTATTAGGGGTTGCCACAGTGGATCATCTGTTTCCATTTCTTCCTGTCCTCTGCATCTTGCTCTGTCACACCAACCACCTGTATGTCCTCTCTCACCACATCCATAAAAGTACAGTTTTGTACCTACCATAAATGTAGATGTTCGAAGATCCACATTGCTGCAGTCCTTACACTTGGGTAGTCCGCTGTCCTCGGTCGGCCCGAATATCAAAGTATAAGGCTGACGTCGGTCAAGGCGCATTTGACTGACATCAGGACGTCAGGGTACAAATGCGCATGACCGACGTCATATCCTCAGTCTTTTCTTGCCCCAGATGTCAGAAGACCCTAAAAATAAAGGTCAAAACCAAAAGACAGCAAACAACCAACCAACCACCCTTGCACTAATTATATGTACAACATATACAATATACACAATATGTACAACCCAACCCACACAAGCACCTCTAACTACAGAGGGGAAGGAGGGAGGGTAAATTGGACTGCAGCAATGTGGATCTTCGAACATCTACATTTATGGTAGGTACAAAACTGTACTATGTTCTTCATCTCACATTGCTGCAGTCCTTACACTTGGGTAGAATCCCAAAGCAAATTTAAGGGAGGATGGCTAACTACAAGGAAGCAGGAGCTGCCAAAATGCCCTGCAAAACAGCAGTGGCAAAACCAGCCCTGGATTTAGAGTAAAGTGGCAGGTGATAATGCCTAGAGAAAGTATGCACTGAACTCCAAGTAGCTGCCTCCAAAATATCCTTGGTTGCCACTCCCCTCAAAAAAGCTGTTGAAGTGGCAGTAGCCCTAGTGGAATGAGGCCTAATCCCAGCTGGAATCTCCTTGCCATGATGGGAATAACAGAAAGCAATGCAAAACCCAATCCACTTAGAAATAGTTTGTTTTGACACAGGCTTGCCCTGAGAACTCAAAGCAAAAGAAACAAACAACTGCTGAGACTGCCTGAACCCTTTAGTCCTGTCCAAATAATAACGCAACTGCCTGTGTACATCTAAAGTGTGCAAAATCTTTTCCCCTTTATTTTGGGGATTTGCATAAAAAGTAGGCAAATGAATAGTTTGGTTTAAAGCCACACTAGAAACCACCTTAGGCATAAAGGAAGGATTAGTACGTAATGATACCCTATCCTTATGAAAAATCAAGAAAAGCTCAACCGCCATAAGGGCCTGCAATTCAGAAACACTTCTTGCAGAGGTAATGGCCAACAAAAAAGCAGTCTTCCATGACAAATATTTCAACTCAGAAGTAGCTGCAGGCTCAAAAGGTTGTAGAGTGAGTTTCTCCAACACAAAATTGAGATCCCAAGCAGGAGTAGGAGCTCTTCGTGGGGGTCTTATATTCTTTGCCCCTCTAAGAAATTGCTTGAACAAAGGATGAGAAAACAATGGTGGGTCGCAATCATAGTGAGCCGAAATTGCTGCAGCATGAACTTTAATAGAAGAGAAAGACAAACCTTTGTCTAGTAACTCAGTAAGATATTGAAGAGCCACACACAAATTAGGCTCAGAAACATCAAAATCTTTTGCTGCACTCCAAAATAAAAATCTCTTCCATTTATCTGCGTACACTTTCCTTGTGCTAGGCCTTCTAGCTTCCAAAATAACATTCAAAACTTGCTGAGGAAGTGGAGGCCCACTATGGTTCAAAACAGAATATGCCAGGCTGTTAGGTGCAGAGAGTGAAGCTTGACATTGAGCAAATGGCTGTCCTCCTGTGACAACAGGTGTGGAATCGAAGGCAAAGGCCATGGACGCTTCCGTACCAGACTTCTCAGTAATGGGTACCAGTGCTGTCGAGGCCAATCCGGAACTATTAAAATCATCCTTGGCTTGTCCTGTCTGACCTTTAGAAGTACCTTTGGGAGGAGAGGCAGAGGTGGAAAGGCATACACATGAAGATTGCTCCAATTGAAAGAAAGAGCATCCACTCTCCAAGCTGTGGGATGAAACCTTTTTGTGCAAAACTTTGGCAGCTGATGGTTTAGTGGAGAAGCGAACAGATCTATGTCTGGAGTTCCCCATGACACTGTCAATTTCTGAAATACATGAGGATCCAATTTCCACTCGTGGGGATCCATAATTTGTCTGCTCAACACATCTGCTAAGGAGTTCTGTGCTCCTGGCAGAAACCTTGCCTGAAGATTGAGCTGTAAACTGAGAGCAGTCTCCCACAAAATCATTGCTTGCCTGCATAGAGGATAAGAATCGTTCCCCTTGCTTGTTGATGTACCACATGACAGTTGTGTTGTCTGTTAGAATCAACACCTGCCCTGGAAGAAGTAATTCCTTGAAAGCTATTAATGCAAACTGGACTGCTAACATCTCCTTCATGTTGATATGTAGATGTTGTAGTCTGGCAGGCCACTTGTCTTGTATCCACTTTCCATTTAGATGAGCTCCCCAAGCTTTGTCTGAGGCATCTGTCGTTAAAATCTGACTCGCCTCTGGCGGGTCACAGAGAGTCCCTTGTTTAGGTGACATTCCTGAGCCCACCACAAAATTCCTTTTGAATGCAAGGTATTATTTGAATGACAGTGTCCAGATCCTGGCAGTGCTGTGTCCATACATTTTTGAGATACCATTGTAGCTTCCTCATATGCAGTTTGGCATTGGGAAGCACCAGAATACAAGATGCCATGAACCCTAAGGCTTGAAGGACTGTCCTTGCAGTCAGCCCGGACTGATGAGATAGTTGATGGAAGTAAAGGGATAGACTCTTTTGTTTGTCCGGGGTTAAAAAGGCCATCTGGCATGCTGTATTCAGTCTCACACCCAGAAAGCACATGTCCTGAGAGGGTACTAGACTGGACTTTATTTCGTTCACAGAATACCCCAGGCATCTTAGCACTGCTATCACATATTCCAAATGAAGAAGAAGCTCTTCCCTTCCTTGAGCCAGAATCAGGCAGTCGTCCAAATAAGGATAGATCTGTATTCCTTTTAGCCTGAAGAAAGCTATCACTGGAGCCAGAACTTTCGTGAACACTCTGGGCGCAGTAGATAAGCCAAAGGGCAATGCAGAGAACTGATAGTGAGAAGTCCCAGCTCGAAAACGCAGATACTTCCTGCAACTTAGTCTGATAGGAACATGAAGGTAAGCCTCCTTGAGATAGTGAGAAGTCCCAGCTCGAAAACGCAGATACTTCCTGCAACTTAGTCTGATAGGAACATGAAGGTAAGCCTCCTTGAGATCCAAAGTTACCATCCAATGATCTTTGCCCAGCAGAGGTAAAAGCTGCTGCAACGTCAACATTTTGAACTTGGGAATGTCCAGATAAGTGTTGAGGATAGATAAATCCAAAATTGGTCTCCACGTGTTCCCCTTCTTTGGTACTAGGAACAGGGGAGAATAAAATCCTAGGCCCACTTCTGGCATAGGAACCGGCTGTATGGCCCCTATTTGGAGCAACAGAGAAACTTGCTTGTGAGCCTCTATTCTTTGTTGAGGAGGAACATCTGGCATGCCTTTGAAAGGAGGCAAGGTATGGAAATAAAACCTGTAGCCGTGGTGTATGATATCCAATACCCATCTGTCTTGGGTAATTAAACTCCAATTTTCTTTGAAAAGTGCCAACCTTCCTCCCAAAGGTGCTGCCAGACGAGAAGGCTCTGGCAGCTGAAAAGGTAGGTCATTGGGTCTGTTTACGAAAGGACTGACCCCTGCCCTCACCGAAGACTGTGCAGGAGAACTCCCTGTTCTAGGCCTGAAAGAGCCCTGAGCTCTGCCCCTACCACGTCTAGATCTACCCCTAGACTGGGAATCATAAGAAGGATCGTCCACCCCTTAGTAGGCCAATTTCTACTAAACTTTGGAGGCTGGACCTGCAAAAAATCTTTAACAGTCTGCATAGACTTAGCCTTGTCTTCCATTTTCTTTAAAACTGCCTCAACAGGAGAACCAAACAATACGTCAGATTGCAAAGGAGCATCTAAAATCCTTGTTTTAACATGGTCAGACAAATTCTGATCCCTCAGCCAGGCGTTCCTGCGAAGAACTGACCCAGTGGCAGCCACCCTAGACGAGGCCTGTACAGCATCAAAACCACATTGCAAAGAATGCTTACCCACCTGTTCAGAAACATGTACTAAATCTTGCAACTCTTTACAATCAATACCTTCTGCCAGAGCATCAACCTTAGCCTTCAATTGTGACAGGAGATAGTTTTGGTATTTCAACATGTGAAACTGGCAATTCAAAGCCCTCATAGCAAGAGTGGAAGAAGTATAAACTTTCTTTCCCCATCTATCCAAGGCCCTGGCTTCTTTGTCTGCAGGAACCGGATTCTTTACAACAGAAGCCTTAACACCTTTAGGCCCCTGGCTAACAGTTTCTGGGTCTGCCCTAGGACTCTTAAAAAAAACTTATGAGCTTCAGGCACCCTGTAATACCTATCCGGTTTAACAGGAGCAGGAGGCAAAGAATCAGGATTAAGAGAAGCCTCTGTAAAACATCTTCCACTACATCCAAAACAGGAGGTATAGCCAAAGGCCTATGCTGGGGTAAAACAAAAATTCCCTAAGCCTTTTCCTGGAATCAGAGAAGTCCTGACCTTCCCACTTAAAATGCTCCCTCATGGAATGAAGAGTTTCTGAAAAAGAAAAATCCTCAGGAGGAGAAGCAGAAGGAGTAGAATCATCCACATCAGAATCAGAATAAGGAGAGTACTCCTGCAAGTCTTCAGTCAAGACTCTGAAACATCTGAAGCCTGCTCAAAACTCCCTAGCTCAGGCTCCACCCTAGGTCTCTTATCAGGAGGGGCATAGAACCCCTAATCAAAGAAATCAAATCTTCTGCCATTTTAAGCATATGCTTCTTGGGCACAGTTCCAGAAGAACTAGGGGTGACACCAACAGAAACTGAACCTGGCCTGCCCCTGGGAGAAGCCTTTGAAACAGAAGGAGAGGGCCTAGCCACCCTAGGAAGGGAGGGAGTATAGTAACCTGAGAAGCCCCTCAGCCTGACCTGCCTCCTGAGAGGCCACATCTTGCAATAATAAAGTCTCACCCTGGGAACACAAAGAAACCTCCGGTGGAGCCACCGGCTCCACCGACACCTCTAAAGAACCGGCGTCCGGTACAGACGGTTCTTCTAGCCTAGGCTTAACTGCTTTGTCCTTGCGCTTCTTCGAAGAAGCGGGCCTGGGAGCATCCAACGGCATTTTATAATTGCACCGCTTCCCAAAGACTAACCTGGCACAATCCAACCTTCTCTTTATAGTGCGTTTATTGAATCTAGCACAAGAGCGACAGCCAACAACATCGTGCTCAGGCCCTAAGCAAGGAATACACAAAGTATGATAATCTCTATGCGGTATCTGTTTCCCACAAGAAATGCAATTATTGACTTTTTCTGACATCCGGTAAATCACTGAGGCAAGAAAAACTAAAATATTCCCCAACGGGGTACTTAGCCAACTTTGAACTCGGTCTGAAACTTCGAAATCGAAAAATCTCAGAACGCCAACTGGCACTTGCAATGCTGCTTCTGCATCGGACCATGCGGCAAAAAAGACTGGGGATATGACGTCGGTCATGCGCATTTGTACCCTGACGTCCTGATGTCAGTCAAATGCGCCTTGACCGACGTCAGCCTTATACTTTGATATTCGGGCCGACCGAGGACAGCGGACTACCCAAGTGTAAGGACTGCAGCAATGTGAGATGAAGAACATCCTTATCTTAGGCCTTCCTCTTTTCCTGTTACCTGGTAGCTTCATCCTTAGCATCTTTTTCCCAATATACTCAGCATCCCTCCTCAGCACATGTCCAAACCAATGTAACCTTGCCTCTCTGGCTTTGTCTCCAAACCTTCCAACCTGAGCTGACCCTCTAATATACTTATTCCTAATCCTGTCCACCCTCGTCACACCCAGTGCAAATCTTAACATCTTTAACTCTGCCACATCCAGCTCTAACTCCTGCCTTTTTGTCAATGCCACTGTATCCAACCCATATAACATAGCTGGTCTCACTACCCTCTTGTAGACCCTTCCCTTTCACTCTTACTGGTAGTCGTCTGTCACAAATCACTCCTGACACTCTTCTCCACCCACTCCATCCTGCCTGTGCTCTCTTCTTCACCTCTCTTCCACACTCACCATTACTCTGAACTACTGATCCCAAGTATTTAAACTCATCCACCTTCGCCACCTCTACTCCTTGCATCCTCACCAGTCCTCTATCCTTCCTCTCATTCACACACATTGTACAAACACAATGCATACATTTTTCACAAATATAACACACACACACACACACACACACACACACACACACACACACACACACACACACACACACACACACACACACACACACACACACTTCCCAAGAAAAGCTTACAGAATTCTCAAATTCCTCATAGCTTTCTTCTTGGCAGAAGAGTACTGCCATCTATCGGTGAAAGGCCAGCGACTACCTTACCACACCATTCTTAATTTACTCAAACATAAATTATAAAACATAATATGTTTCACTGGTAGTAGGATCAAACTTTTTAGATAATTGGAGATGGAAGCCACAGCTTGCCACCCTAAAAAGTACACTATCTGCTTCTCAGATAATGAACAGTGCATATACAAATATAAATAAAGACCAACCTCAAGAGCTTAAAAATGGCTAAATAAAACATTAAACAGTAAATAAAACAATGCTAACACATATTAAATATGCAGAAATAGAAACAGTGCACAGAGAAAGGGAAACAGCATTCTCTCATACTGACAGAATAAATGCAAAACTGATCTGCAGCTGAATATAGAAAAATAATGGTCCTTACCTAATATGTTACAGAAACTAACACAAGTAGCCACATCATCAGCTCTGGAGAGAAGTGTGTGGGCCCAGCTGAGTCCCTCCTCCCCCACTACCTTACCCAGGTGATTCCCTCCACTCCTGGTTACATGTGAAAGGATCCACACTATGTAATGCACCGATAATCTTATTCCCTTTTAGGACATCAGGTGGGATGTCCTCAAACACCTGCCCCCTTCCCAAACAAATTCTAACCAAAGTTACCTGAAAAGATTTCCCTCACAAATTCTAAGCTATAGCAGACTACTCAGGCAAATATAACTCCTATCTAATCACTGCAGACTTCACTATGGTTATGTCTGAGGCTGTATCCCTTTTGGCAATACCCTCTTTTCCACTCTACCAGGATATGATACAGACTTTTGTACAGGGCCAGCTGTTGTTTAAAGACAACACACCAATGTTGCAGTTCTTGCCCTGCTTGCTGCTTCCTGAAATCTTTGTTGCCTTACATGCCCCTTTTGTCTGAAAGATACACATTTAATCCTATAATCATGGTATCTATCATAAACCATGACTTCCTACATTTCCTGTATAAACTTTTATGATGGCTTAAGCTGCCCCCATGGATTCTCTACATGCATTACTAGGTACCCTCACCTATACAAGTACAGCTTGGTAGCTAGACAAAGCTCTTCCTTACTTCACAGTTCCTCAGCAGAGTTACTTTCACACTGTCAATTAAATCCTCATGGTGTCAGGCACAGTACTGAGGACTTGTAACTTGACCAAAAGATATGCAAGAATTTCAAATGTGCTTACCCCTTCATCCCCTTGCCTGTCTATAAAAATAAGTGCAATTTTCTGCAGTATATTCCATAACACTGTCATCTAACTTCCCTCTATACTTTCCAAATTTCTTTCTGTATATTCCAGCAGTTAACTTGAAACATACAAGTAAGCATTATTTAACTTAACATAATTTAAATAATCATTATCACAAGGTTTAGAAATTGCACATGTTGCTTTACTTATGAACAAAGGAATTAAAAACCTCACCGGCTGCCCTTGGTGAACTTGCTGCTGAGTGTGCACCCTTCAAGACACCCACATAAAGGTATAACAGTCATTATCCTCTTTACACTGTGGAAAATGTTTTGTACTGACTCAGGCCCCAGGATTCACGCATCTGTGATGAAAGATGATCATGTACTGCTCACACTGGTGTTGCTTCTGTTTTTCCTTTTTTACTTCAGGCAGCTACATTTTCTTGGCTGCTGCAAGTTCCACACATCACATTCCAAGCACCAGTCTTTGTAATTTTAGGTGGATTTTGAGGCCCTCCTGAGATAGAAGAAATTGGCCTTAATCTATCTCCTGAAAACCAACTCCTGCTAGACTGTTTCCAGCCTTCCCAGATGCACACAAAGCTGATACCATCCATCTTTGGGAATATCTGCATGCTGGATTGTTTTTCTCTGCACTTTTTTGTAGCTATGTCACTACAATTTTAGCTCAAGTAAAAAGTATAATCCAAAGCAGCGAAGAGCAGCAAGAAACAGCGATGAAGCCAAAGGTAATCTCCACAAAAAGTTTATTCAAACACACAACATAAATTTCTCCAAGTCCTTCTCTCAAACACACGACATAAATTTCTCCAAGTCCTTCTCTCAAGCGCTCAGTGCAATACTGAGCTTTATCAAGATAAAAATGCAGGGCAGAACAACCTTATTTGTAAGTCTCTTAATGAGATCATGTGCTTCGTTAATTAAAACCAGTCAAGTTACAATTAAAATTAATTGGTGACCAATTGAAAATTAAACAGCAAGATGTTGTATGCAATACATAAAATCCGAAATAAAATACCTTTTGTTAAATATGGTGTGGTTGAAAAATATGTTATTTAAAAGATATGTCATTTAAAAATCACAAAGCATTTGTGTATAAATAAATAAATATTGTTATATGTTAATATCCCATAAAACCACATTTGTAGTGATTGATTCTTATAACACTGTTTAGTGTGCAATAAATATTACAATGGGATACCACGAATAAATGATGTGAGTAATAAACAGTAACAGATAAAAATCAAATGTTAAAAATACAAGAATTAAAAATAAAAGTAATAATCAAGTATTAAGTGTTCAAACGTTGTTACATAGATTATACTCCCTATACTCAGAATAAATGCAAAATACAAATAATTTAATACAAATAAGTAATGTTGATAATCTCTTATTAAATGTTGTATGTTATAACTTAGCTCTTCTTAGTTTTAAAACACTACTTAAATTTATATTACTTAAACTGTAACACAAATTTAAGTAGTGTTTTAAAACTAACAATGTTTGAACACTTAATACTTGATTATTACTTTTATTTTTAATTCTTGTATTTTTAACATTTTTAACATTTGATTTTTATCTATTACTGTTTATTACTCACATCATTTATTCGTGGTATCCCATTGTAATATTTATTGCACACTAAACAGTGTTATAAGAATCAATCACTACAAATGTGGTTTTATGGGATATTAACATATAACAATATTTATTTATTTATACACAAATGCTTTCTGATTTTTAAATGACATATCTTTTAAATAACATATTTTTCAACTACACCATATTTAACAAAAGGTATTTTATTTAGGATTTTATGTATTGCATACAACATCTTGCTGTTTAATTTTCAATTGATCACCAATTAATTTTAATTGTAACTTGAATGGTTTTAATTAACGAAGCACACAATCTCATTAAGAGACTTACAAATAAGGTTGTTCTGCCCTGCATTTTTATCTTGATAAAGCTCAGTATTGCACTGAGCGAAAGCGCTTGAGAGAAGGACTTAGAGAAATTTATGTCGTGTGTTTGAGAGAAGGACTTGGAGAAATTTATGTTGTGTGTTTGAATAAACTTTTTGTGGAGATTACCTTTGGCTTCATCGCTGTTTCTTGCTGCTCTTCGCTGCTTTGGATTATACTTTTTACTTGGTCTTGGTTTCAAGCTTTTTGCTGTGTTCTTGGTTACAATTTTAGCTCAGTTATCACAATAAATAATTTCTTAGAGGATCATAGGAAGTTATAGGCTATTGCCCCTGAGGGCCTTACAAGCCTAGCTAAGAATTTAGCCCATGTTCTGACAAGTCAGCACCCAATGCCCCTGTCCAGCAGGGACACAGGTGGAACCCAAGGGGTGTATTTTCTGTTCCCCAGCCAGTTATCCAAGTTGCTCTTAAAAAGGGTTAATAAGGTACTCTGCTCGATATGGCTAGGGAGTACATTCCACAGACGGGGGTGTCTCTGGGACACAAACTTGTCCCGCCAAGTCCTATTGGTGTCACAGTCCATGTTGAGGTTGCACGTGTCAGTTATTTGTGTGGAGCATGACTTGCAGATATGCAGCAGTCCCATCAAGGTGAGGTCTGAGAATACTTTGTATGCCAGAAAAGGTCACGTCTGAGGAGTCTGTAGAAGGCTGAGTAGAGGGACAGAGCCTTTAGCCTATCTGTGTATGGCAGATGTTTGAGGCCCTGGATTCGCCTGATGAGGAACCTCTGGTCTCTCCAACTGGTGCATGTGCTTTGTGAGGTAAATGCCAAAAAGGGCACTGTACTCAATAATGGGTCTTATAAGGGAACAATACAGGGATGTTATGACCACCTTGTCCATGGATGAGATACCCTTACTAATGAGGTGGGACACGTAGAAAGCTTTCCGTACAATGGAGGAAATATGGTGGTCAAAGTCAGTTTGCTATCAACCTGGGTGTCCAAGTCCCTCACAACTGATTGTGTGCTTAGGACCTTGTTATTAATGTGATAATTTGTGGGGTCGTCATGATTCCCAGAGGGGATGATGATGCTTTTTTTGGCATTCAGTTACAGGCCATGTTTCTGGCACCAGTCATTTGTTTAGGTGAGCCCCTCTTGGAGGATGTCTACATCTATGATACCCGAGTGGGGAATAGTATCAAAGGCTTTGGCCAGGTCAAGGTAAGTGATATGCACAAGTCTTCCCCTCATCCATGGCTTTGGTGACTGTCTCAAAGAAGTTGACCGAATTTAACAGGCATGAGCTCCCCTTAACCAAACCAAACTGTGTGGGATCAAGGGTTTGGAGGTTGCCAATGTCCTTGTTAATGAGGTCCATGATAATCCGCTCCATGGCCTTGCAGATCAGGGTAGTTAAGCTGATGGGTCTATAATTTCCTGGATCGGTAGACGCTCCACCATTGTGCAAAGAGATGATGGTGGCTGTCCTCCACTCGGCTGGGATGAAGCTCGTACTCGGGCTTTGGTTGAATAGGGTGCCTAACAGTGATGCAAGTTCCTGCCTGAGTTCATATGGGATGCAGCCTGGCATGTTATCAGGTACCACGGAGGCTGTATTTTTTTGCCTTTGAGAGGGCAGTGATGACTTGCTCCCTAGAGATAAGGAAAGTAGTTAGGAAGACCTTCTACATTGCCCACCTTATCATGAAGGGATTCTCATCTAGATCAAGGGAGGTCATAGTCTCCCTATACTCATCACTCATCAGACCAATGACTGAGTACAATGCCCCATTCGGAATGTATCTGACCCGACACTTGCAGCAGCTGGAGAGGCCACAAAAGTTCCTCACCAAAAGGATAAAGGGTCTCAAACATCTGTCCTATGCTGCCCGACTGAAAGAACTCCAGCTCTATTCAGTCGCTTACCGCTTGCTCAGAGGTGACCTTTGCCTAACATACAAGGCCATGTCAAACCCAGATTTGATGAATATGCTTCACCTCAAAAAATCTAGATCCGTCAGAGCCATAAGGGCGGGAGACTTAAACCTCGACACGGCTATTAATAGGACGTGCTGGAGGGATAGATTCATCACCCAAAGACTCCCTATGCTGTGGAATAAAATCCCGGTATATGTGAGGCAGAGCACCTCGCTGGCCTTGTTCAAGAGAAATCTTGACCAATGGATGGGAGATCGCAGATATACCCCAGGGATTACCTCAGTGTCACTGCTCAACAGAGGCACAGCAAAATAATGGGTATAGTTCCCCATACTAAAGGGGTGGCGTAAGCCACAAAACTATGGGCTAGGCTTGTAAATGCCCTCAGGCAGATAGCCTAGTATGAACCTATGAACCTATGATGGGGTTGTCCTTATTTACTGATGGGGGTACACAGGGGTGAAGTTTTTATCATGATCCCCAAAGGGGATGATGATGCATTTTTTGGCATTCAGTTAGAGGTCATGTTTCTGGCACCAGTCATTTGTTTAGGTGAGCCCCTCTTGGAGGATGTCCACATCTATGATACCCGAGTGGGGAATAGTCTCAAAGGCTTTGGCCAGGTCAAGGTAGGGTGGTATTGCACAAGTTTTCCCCTCATCCATGGCTTTGGTGACTGTCTCACAAAGAAGTTGACCAAATTTAACAGGCATGACCTCCCCTTGACCAAACCAAACTGTGTGGGATCAAGTGTTTGGAGGTTGCCAATTTCCTTGTTAATGAGGTCCATGACAACCCGCTCCATGGTCTTGCAGATCAGGCTAGGTAAGCTGATGGGTCTATAATTTCCTGGATCAGTGGACGCTCTACCATTGTGCAAAGGGATGACAGTGACTGTCCTCCATTCGGCTGGGATGAAGCTTGTACTCAGGCTTTGGTTGAATAGGCTGCCAAATGGTGCTGCAAGTTCCTGCCTGAGTTCATATGGGATGCAGCCTGGCATGTTATCAGGTCCCACGGAGGCTGTATTTTTTTGCCTTTGAGAGGGCAGTGATGACTTGGCTCCCTAGAGATAAGGGGAGGGAGACAGGTGATGGGGTTGTCCTTATTTACTGATGGGGGTAGAGAGGGGTGAAGTTTTCACTGAACTTGTCTGCCAGCAGGTTGGCTATATCTATGGCATTTGTTTATGTGGTGTCCTTGACAACCAAATCTGAGCAGATCTGATTGCTTCCTTTGAGATTGCAGACATATGTGAAGAAGGCCTTATGATGATCTTTGGTATATGTGGCCAGTTTGGACTAGAAGTCTGCTTTGGAGGATTTCACTAGTGCTCTTACTTGCTTGTTCAGGCTATGGAGAGATTGCTTCCAATTAAGCACCTGCTTCTTCTTGGCCCTGGATAGCATTTTTTTTTCCTTTTATTACAGAGTTTATTTATTGCTGATGTCCACCATACAGGTTTACTTTTCCTTGAGGAGGAGGGTTTTGTCCTGTTGAGTATTCCTGATTCCATGCAGCTATATAAATGCTCGTATAGTACTTTAGTGTAGGTTTGGACATATGTGCCAGTTCCTATGATGGGGGGAGGGTCTGTGAAGCTGTTTATACCTTCCCTCAGGAGGTTGTAATCAGCTTTGGATAAGTTTTTTTGTTTGACCCTAACTGGGGGGGGGGGGGGGGGTCAGAGGAGATGGTGACTTTGAAAGTGACCACTTTGCGGTTGGCTCTTACCAGGGAATGTGACACTCTAGGGATGCTGCAGTGGTTACTCATGTTGGTTAATACCAAATCCAAGACATTTTCACCTCTTGTGGGGGTGTCGACGAGCTGATCCAAGGCATCTGCAATGATGAAATCAAGAAATCTCTGGACATTTGTGTTTTGGCATGAGTAGTTCTTCCAATCTATGGTTGGATAGTTAAAGTCACCAAGGATCAGAGTAAAGGGTTGAATCTTAATAGATTTGAAGAGGTTCAGATAAGTGGAGTGGGCATATTGAGTCAAAGTTGGGGGCCCGTAGCTAGCTTATGATTTCAACAGGGGTCTTTGTTAATGGTTAACTGCACCTGGAGTGTCTCCCATGCATCACAATGTCTGACCAGCCTGGAGGTGTGTACGTCTTTTTTATATATTGCAACTCCACCGCCTTTTGCTTTGCTGCCCACAGTTTGGAGTCTGAATGTATGACAGGATGAGTAACCTGGTATGGCTGGGGTGTTCTCTGCAGCTTTGAACCAGGTTTCTGCGACTGCACAAATGTTAGCATCTTCCTGGGTTAAGAATACTTGCAATGTGTGCAGTTTCATGTTTAGATTCCTAGCATTTAGCAGCATGACCTTTAATTTGCGCTTTGATGAAATTTTCATTTTGGTAGTTTTGACCTCCTGGCATTACCTAAAAAAGGCACTATGGAGGAGGCAAATGCAGGCCATCTCTGGCAAAGCATCATGGTTTGTCAATCATGTCTTCCCAGGCTGTAAGGTACTGGAGCCCCTTGGAATGACACTAGAAACTAAGCCAACTGTTAAAGCCAATCATTTTCTGTTTGCAGTGAGGCATCATTCTGGGTGACAGTAGAATGCTGCTTAAGGCTAGGAACATACCTACCTGGGGGACACATTCAGTGAGCTTGATCATGTCTCTCTTCATATAGTCCAGGGAGGTACATCTCAAGTCATTCACTCTAACATGGGCTATGACAGAATCATAACAGTACCTGTTGTGGAGAGACTTGAGTGCATGGGTGATGTGGTGCATTCTGGCACCTGACAAAAAACTAACCATGACTTTCTCCTTATCCAGCCTGGTGAGGGGCATATCTGTGCGTCTCACAATGGAGTCTCCTATGACTAATATGTTGGGTTTATGTTTAGGCTTTAGTGGCTGTGAGACACAGGTGTGTAGACTATGTGTGGTGTAGTGGGCAGTGGAGTTCGCATGTGTTTTTGCCTTGGAGGTCTCTCTTGTTTGGGTATGTTTTTGTTGAGGACCTCAGCATATGAGGGTGTGCTGTTGTGTAGGTGGTGTTTGAGGTGTGATGTCTGCGTTGACAATCTTCTCAATGCCAGATATACTGGCTTATGACGGAGGGAGCATTGACTCTAGGTTCATAATGTAATATTGTAAAATTGTGTTCCCAGGTGGTATTACTAGAGGGATGTCCGTGTACATAAGGAAGTTGCTACAATGTCTCAGGATGCCCATATTGACCAGACTGACAAGAGAAAATATTGGAAATTGTCTATCCATATGAGTCAGAAACTGAGGGAGAGAGGCTAGAGAGAGCTAAGGGAGAGAAGGGTGAAACGTCTAAGAGTAGTACTACTAGGTGATCAAATAAGTGCTACTAAGGGAAAATTTGTAGCTGGAATATCTCACAAAGGGTTAAAAACAGTGCAGCTGCAGCTCTGGATGCAAATCTGCATCCAGATTATGCTACTCAATTTAAGGGCCAAGAACACAGTAAAACTCACAAAAAGCCCAGATTAACCACTTACACACAAAAACAGAACTCAAAGTATGAAAAAATACAGTTAAACAGTAATGAAATGCAGTTAATCAGTAAATTGCTTTAAAACAGTGGAAGTGTAATAAACTAGCTCACAATCACAACAGTAATAACAGCTGAAATAAAGTACCAATTCATTAGAATACTGTCTCCAATTTAATAAGGCTACTGACGAGCAGTAAAAAATGCGGCAAACTAAAAGCAGTTGAACACCTAAGCACAAGCAGCAAAAAGTAGGAAGAGGCACTATATATATATATATATATATATATATATATATATATATAGGTTGGGCCTTCACAGCTTACCTCACTGTACTCAGTAGAAAGAGCTGATTGTAATAGGACTGGGGGAGTTGTCCAATATCAAATTTATAGTAGAGGAAGGCAAGACAAAAGCCACCAAGCCCGCCAGATCAGATCAGACTCACCCCCGCCCCATGAAGAAACAATTAGGCCTCGCTAGACAAAAGATTATACTACAAGTTCCAAAGATCACAAACAGCAATAGATATTCAGCTCTATGCTAGTGTTTTTCAAGTACAGCAAAAGGTAAAGTGAACAGAACAAACAGAGAAACAAAAAGGAGACTAGAACAGAGATAAGGACTGAATTCACTAAGCCTAAAAAACAGTTGCACAGTTTAAACAGATATGCAGCAAATATTATTTTAGTTAAACAGAAGTGTAGAAAACAGTTTCTGCCTTTTTCCATAAACAGTAAAACTGACTTAGAAAATACTGTGCACAATAGACTCTCTGTCTATTTTAAAGTCTAGCTGAGAGGGTATACACATACCTTAGGTAACACATCTGCTTTGGGTTGATTATGTTCACTTTCAGTATCTTCAGTAATTGCCACCAATTAACGTCACAGAGTACCTGTTACTGTCACTGAAAAGTGATGTATGGATGGCACATGAGCAGGGGCCATAATCATTGGATCCACTACACTATCCAAAATAAGTCTGACTGCTCCCAGAAGAATGGTCTACTGAGTCAAACCACTGGTACCTAACAGGTTAAAGTAAAGGACATTATACAAAGGTCTAAATTCAATAACCAATTCATTAAATGCAATATGGCCTAAGAGCATTAAGGGAATCTGAACCAAAATATGCAATAACTACGCTGGCAAGATGGGATGCACCAGGAACAAACATTTGCTGCATTAAGGGAATATGCACTGCTGTTTTGTTATGGGTTTTCAATATCCAGACCCACATAGGCTGCACACTACTTACAGAGCTGAGTGTCTAGCCTAACCCCTAGGCCCCTATCTCGCCACTCTTCTCTACGAACCAGAATGCTTTCCAGTGCCCCTTACACCCACAATAACTGCTCTGCAAACAAATTATTTTCATACAAACACACAATTCCCAGAGACAGATGGTATAATTCAATTCCCCACAGCTTCATTCCTGGCACAGTATTACTGTCATCACAATGAATATGGCCAGAGATCACCAGTTACCAGACCACTCATAATTTAGCTAAACATAAATTATAAAATTTAACGTCTTTCACACTCAAGCAATCTAGCCAAGTGAAAAATGAACCCACGGCTTGTTAGCCTGCAGCTCAAAGCATCCTCTTCTCATATAATAAATAACAATAGTGTAAATACAAATAACAAAGACAGCCACAAGAGCTGAAAAATGCAAACACAAATTGGTGTTAATACAGATTAAATATGTATTTATTTATTTTATTTATTTATTGTACATTGGTTGACAGGGCTAGTCTAACTGGATATATGTCCATTTTCAGTAGAGGCCTGAGGAGAAAAGCTCCTCTACATAAAATGTTAAAGGAATAAAGTAATATTTTAATACATTAATAAAAAGTAATTACAAAATTAAGTTGTTACAAAACAAATTCATTTGAGTCATTATATCAGTGAAACGCCACAAAAAGTTTGACCTAATGACAAAGTTAGTAAACATTCAGCAGAAAGTCTATGATTTTCTACATAAGCTTGATATAAAAAGAGACATGATAAGATTGGTTAGAAGGTATCTGAAATTAGTATAATATACATAGATCAAAACAGCGCACACAGAAAGAAAAATTTCAGTCATAAAGAGAGAAAATGTGTAGAAAAACCTGATCTAGTTATCTCATACAAAATAAACACTGAATTCAAAGCAAACCTTCACAGATGTGTCCCATGCAAAGGCTAAGGCTGTCTTAGACTAACACAAACAGTTCCAAATGCATTTAAATCTTTGGTCATTTCCTTCTGTTTACAGGACCCAAAGTAATCAGATTATATTATTTATTCTGTCCCACAAAAATAGTTTTACATTACATTATACTAGCTTCTTCTTCCAAATAGAAGATAACAAAAAATGATAAAAAGGGTTTTCCATACACCTATTAATTAAATACCTGTATGTTAATGACTGCTTCTTTGAAGTATACTGTAAATGCATTTTATAACCCTTGCCTTTCCTATCTCCAAACCATTGTGAGACTGCAGCAAGTCAAACTTCGTATTTCAGATATATTTTTTGTCCCTTCAAGACCCTTTTCATTTAGAAGATAAAATGTCATAGATTCACATGAACAGGAAACATACATTTTGCAGATTAAAATCTTCAGCTATAATTTCCAAAGGCGATAACATTCTGCAATAAAAGAAGAAAAAGAAAATATGCACCACATTTTAAACGAGGTTTCCTTAGGCTGGCACTGACCACTAGTACTACAACCGCAGTTAAATAACTGTAGATTTGGATAATCAGGGCACTGTGTGTGTGTGAGTAAGTGATCCTCCCCTTCTCAATTAGTCCTCCAAAGCACAAGTTTCTAGTTTATACTGAGTTACCTGTAACAAAACTGATAGCACACTGACATAGGATGAGAGTAAAGACATCATTTCTTTCATCTGATCACATTTAAATACTAGAAGGATAAATAATCACAAAGTGAATTCTTCTTTAGGCTGTAATTTGTTTATTTTTGAGTAGGAAATCCGCTAACACTACACTCGCTTTAATTGCAATTAAGGGATTATGGATCTGGACTGTAAAAGGCAGAGTGCATGTGTGTGAGACAAAACATAGTGAGAAAGAAAACAAGCTGCAATAGATTGAAGGCCTGAATTTTTTTTCACATTGTAAGAGAAAAACAGTAAGAAAATGTTTATTCCTGGAGAGGTCTACTTTGGAAAACTGAAAGGCTTCACACAGAAATTATAACAAAAACACAAAACCAACATTTTTATTTTTAGACAATGTATGTGAATTCTCTACAGGCAAAGGTGTGCCCACACAAATGGGACATATTTGAGGAGATAAATCTGTACATAAAAGGAGCTGAAAATGAAGATGCAATTTTAAAGAACTTCCCAGGATACCTACTGAACATGTTCATCCTTCAGAAGCAGAGATGTTCATTACATTCATTTCTCAACATATTTGTATACTCTCCATTTCCTCACAGGCCAGCTGCAGAATACATGAAATCAAAAATATGCTACATTGTAGCATCAAACTAAAACAAGTTTTCTTATATACTTTTCACTAAAGGTGACATATCTGGACACCTGACATTGGTGCAGCTGTTTCTTTACCTCTTTGCACCTAAACTACACTTTAAATACAGTTTCTAACTAAATCTCTACATATGCCATGCAGAAAATGTTACTAGAAAATGTCACAAGCTTTCAGATTTGTAGCCCTGTATTAGTAGGGGTCATCAATTTGTCTACATACAAAGGAATGCTTAAGGCTGGTACACCACATCACTTATGCATATATGACATATATGGGGGGATACAATGTATTTTCAGAACATAATTACACTGATATGTTATTACAACAGTAAAAATCACAAAATTTCTGCATTAAAAGTTACTATTCTGTTTCTTTAAATAAGCTACCTTCACCGTCCACCTAAGTATCTGTGCTGATAAGTACACAATAGCCCAACCAGCTTCAATATTGAGCTGCACGTAAATTCCTTAAGTGATGGGAGGCAATCATGTCCAATATATGCCCGAGTCTCTAAGTGCAACTCCCTAAAACATTGACAAAGGAATATCAATGCATGACTGCATACTACCTTCTATTTCTGAATCTGCTCAGGCACTTCACTTCGAAGAAAGAAACGGCAGAATGAACTTAAAGTTACCCGGCTTGCTAAAGAAGGAAGAGTGTAGACTGCGCTGCCTAAATTGACAGTTAAGTTAGCAGAATAGACAAATACAAGAAGCATACAGAAGGACTGACAGAGGGTGTAAGGGTTGTTTTTACCTCAACACCAATGAATGTGGATGGTACAGCCACTATTAGTCAGATTTAAGACCTATCTTAAGGAAGGAAAAAGCCCTAGCTACAGTATGAGTGGCAGGAAAGAATGTGAAAGTAAAGGGCAGCAGGATTATTCCATGGAAATTTGGGTAAAACAATTAATTGGCTTTAAAGGCTATTATTGGGATGTGCTTACACCATAAATGATGGCTTAAATTGCTGTTATCTCACACTGCTGAAAGTTAGTTTGTAGGTGCTCCAGTTGTCTTATATTCACTGCCAAACCAGTTAATACCTCAAAAGACATACTACAAAAGGAGTGGACATTTAATGCATCGGAAGTAGAAGAATGAAAAGTACAGCAGGCCCTCCACAGCTACAGAAAAATACCAGATCCATTCCCTTTATTTCACCAGAGGCTCAGGCAGAGACAGAAAAGCAGCTTCTACTTTGAGACTGTTTTTCTGGTAAGAACCTAAATTAGATGCTTATTCTGTCATCGTATTATGTAATACGGCAGAACTTTACCACGGTTGTTTGACTGTTGGACTGACTTTAGACAGAAGGGGTATACCATAAACTGAACTGTTAGGCTTAATGAGAGGAGGGTTTTGCTGAAGTATGAGAAGATATTATGACCAGTGGGACTCGCATAAACCAAGACTCTAGACAGAATCTGCAAAGACACCAGTGGACTCTATAAGGTTGAGTACAGAAATAAATGAATGATAGAATTAATGAAAACAGACAGCAACTGCATCTGTGCCATACTACTTTTAATAACGTAATTACCCTACAACAAACAGACAGCAATGACTTTTTATTAATAAGGATAAAACAGGATATGAGATCTTCATACTAGGCAATCACTCTGACTCTATATCTAGCAACTTGCAGGACATAGTTTTATAACAATCAAATAAAATTCTTTGCTCTTACAAAAAATGAGTACTTAAGCAATAAATCGGTGGTAACTCATTATTTAAAAGTTGGTCGATGCTGAGGCCCTTGTTATATTTACAGACTCATACAGGGTATCTAACATTATGGGGACATGTGGATCAAAGTAAAGAGGAACCAAATAAAAAGGAGTTGAAAAGAAATATGGAAGAGGGTAGGATGGAGACAGTGGAAGGAATGGATGATTTAAGAAACGGGGAGTATGATTTATTCTCTCTCCAAAGCATGATAATTGTTATATATTTTTGTCTCTATCTTGGCTGAGATACATAACCTACTCCTTGGAAACAAAACTGTTGCAAAATTATGCACAGTCCTTGGTACTGTTTGTTCTTTGTAAATAGGTCCAATGGGAAATGAGATTACCACATTATTCAGAACTAGCATTAATTTGTACAGCTGTTATTTTAAGTGGTCACAGAGAAACTGAAACAAAAATTGCTTGCATTATATTAACAGAGCAAAAAATACCTACAGGCTACAGTTTCCACAGTACAGAAACCAAAACTAGTTTTATTAGAAATTAATCAAACCACAAAAGGCAGTTACATCAACAAATGCACATCAAAGTTAACAGTATTACTGTTTTTGTATTTCTTATTGTCATACTAAAGCCGAATTAAGCAGGTTAAGGTTTTTCGCCTGCACAGGAAAGTTTAAAAAGTCAATGCTACTTTTACAAGAAACCTATTTTAACAATAGAGAAAGAACATTTCAATTATTAAAATTCATGTATGCACTTTTTTTGCCTTACCCTGGAGGAAGGAGAAGAGGAACAGTAATTTTGTTTAGAAGGAAAGTGCCATTTGTGATGAATCAGCAGACTGAAGACAATGTGAGAAGCTATGTCATGTGCAACAGAGTAAGCTTGAAGTTAAAAAAAAAATAAATCTATACATGTATGTGTGTATAATATACACACAAATACAAATATGTACAGATATATATATATATATATATATATATATAGGTCCACTATGTAATCTCGAAATACTGAAATCCTGAAATTCAGTATTTCGAAATTACATAGCCGAAAACCCAAGCACAACTCACAATTACGAAAACACACAACCGCAAAATTCAAAATGCCGAAACTACGCTACACATACAGTACACACAAACACAAACCTCCCCCCCCCACAATCAAATAAATGCATCTATACTATAGCTGCATCCCCACACCCCCTACTTATATATTCTAACTCCGAAATTGCACAAACAGAAACACAACCGGAACTCACACCACACACACATCTTACAGTCCCTCACACACACACACATCACAGTCACAACACACACTAAAGCCCCTAACCAACACATTTACACACACAACCTTACCTAAACTCATCCAGTAAGTACACCCACACACCCCACCAGCGGAAATTTAGCATCTCCGTGCTTCGGGATTTTGAATTTTGCCCTTCTGCCGGTTTCAGAGCTTTGATCTTTCAGCTATGTAATTTCGAAATACTGAATTTCGGGATTTCAGTATTTCAAAATTACATAGTGGACCCAATATATATATATATATATATATATATATATACACACATATATATATATATGTGTTTAGGGAAAACACGGATGAAGTTTAGGGAAATTACTGCATTCCGTTTAGTTCTCAGAGATGGGGGATTGGAACACTTTTCACTAGGCAACATGTTCAGAGGGGACCCAGCAGCCACTAAATTCCAGCACTGTTGTATCTTTTGGCTTTTCCCGGTAACGGGTCGCCACAGCGGAACTCCGTTCCGCTAATGATTGGCAGTAGATTTTTACGTACCGAGTTGCCAGCCCTGACGCACAACCTTCAACGAAGGTACACCCATTTACGCAGGTCTCCGCACAGAAGACGCTTTAGCTGAGAATCGAATAGGACAACGTCTTACTGTGAGGCGACAACGCTACCGCAGCACCACTACTGCAGTGTCATTAAATTCCAGCACTAATCAGATTTTTTTAATAACTACATGGGAACAATGGTAATGCCAGATGTGTATAAGAAAAAGGGATCTCCATTAGCAGTTGTACGCATTGCTCATTCAGTTACCAATCTTTCTCTTGACAGACAAGGTACTGGTATTGAGAACTACAACAGAATTGTTACTGGCCTTACAAGATTTGGCAGACCAACTACCCGGACACTATATTATTGTGAATGGGATAGCTCTGAAACAGAATTGATGTATTTAAAAAAGTGGTTGAGGCCTTAATGCCCTAAGTATGAGCTGTCAAATCAGTTTAAATAGTGGCTGATGGATTCGGAGTTTCAACATGTTAAGAACAGGACTAGGGAAAGGGGAGAGATATTATAGGATTTACAGAAAGATTACTAAAGCTACAGGATAGGTTTACAAAACAAGAACAAAGCACACTAAGGAACAAACTTCAAATAGATTAAGCTTAGGGAACACCCAAAATTCAACACTTTGTAGATCACCCCTGAATCAAAAACAGCTGTAAGGCTTTGACAACGAACAGTAGAATGTGAGTTTTTTAAAGTTAGTTATACTGAAACAAACAAAACAGTTAACATCCCAAAGAGATACTTTCACTAATTACTATAGGAAGATATATATCACTGAGGAAAAAGGTGATGACCATTTAGACAATTGGGAGGCATTTTTAAATGGTTTAGACTTGACAAAGCTTACCGAGAAGCAAGAAGCCATTATTAGTTAGAGCAATCATGGAGAAAGACGCTACAGAAACACTTAAGGAACGAAGCAAGTTGAAGACACCTCCAATGGATAGACTAGCTACAGAAATCCATTCAATGTTTAAAACTGTCCAAAATTTCAAGAAACAAGTGAATCATACATTAACTACTGGAAACACTCAAATTAGAAAACAGAGTTATTTCAGTTATAACCAATTTGGTAAAAACACTATCCTGTTGTGATTTTATGGACCTATCTCAATTTTAAACTATGAATGCAAGACATTTACTACAATATTAGCTACAATGATAGTGGTTGATAAACCTAAACCAAACACATTTTTTACCTTGTTGCACAACGTTTGATAACTTAATTACAAACATAGCTGTTTATAGATTACAATGCAGCAACAAGAAGCATAGGGACATTAGTCACAAGACTGGATACTGAAAAGGCTTTTGGTTCGGGTTAGCTGGGGGCATCTCTGCAAGATTATATTATGTCCGGGCTTGAGCTATATACGAAACTGGATTAGACCTGTATGTAATCCATATAGAAAGTAAGGAGCATTCTGAGAAAATAATACGCCTTACACAGTTCACCTACTGCCAAAGGGTAAACATGAAAAGGTTATTTTCAGATAAGTAATCAATTTCTAAGCAGGCAGCATAACAGCAGTACCCGATGTTTACTCAGTTGCACACAATTTGCAGTTTCTACAAGACATGACACATGTGCAAGGTTCTCAGAATGAAAGCATACTTCGGTGAATACATACAGTAGATGAACTCTCCGCCAGATGGAATGAGCAGCTTGATTTGCTTCTGCACTACTTTTACCATCAAATTGTTTAAATAGCAAGAAGCTTGATTAAACCTGGTGAACCAATGATGTTTATTTTTGGGGGGTGTCAAACTTAGTACACAGCTCATGCATGGGTATACTTTGCCACAAAATGACGAGCTAGGAAGCATTGAAGTCTATACACTGGGGTCAAATACCTGGAATCACTATGTAGGAGATAAATGCTGCTGCAGTCTACCACTGTTAAACCACCACAGAAGATGTGTAGAGAGAAGTTAAACTTAGGACAACTCCACCCTTTCATAGGTTGGTACTAAGCTATCAGCCCTAGGGCCTACACAAGCCTAGCCATAACAATTCCCTGGCTATTTCTTCCCACACTCTTTAACTTCCTTGGACCCCTGTCTAGCAGGGTTACTGATGTGATTCCCAGAGTGAATTTACTTTCTCCCATCCAATCATCAATGTTCCTTTTGAAGAGGGCCAAAGAGATGCTCTGCTTGACATGTATAGGCAGTCTATTTCAGAGTCTGGGGAGTCTCTGGGTCAGGAACCTACCCTCCAGCATGTTTTGTTTATTGAGATGACAAGGTTTAGATCCCTGGAGCATGTGGCTCTGAGGGATTGGGATTTCTTTAAGTGCAGCATGTCCAACAGCTCTGGGTTTGACATGGCCTTGTATGTTAAGCAGAGATCGCCACCGAGTAGACGATATGCGACAGAGTATAGCTGGAGTTTTTTAAGGCAGTCAGTGTAGGGCATCTGTTTTAAGCCTGTGATTCTTTTAGTGAGGTATTTCTGCGGCCTTTCCAGTTGTTGCAGATGTCTTGAGAGGTACATACCAAACGGGGCATTGTATTCTATAATGGGTCTAATGATGGATGAGTACTGTGGGACAATGACCTCCTTTTTTCGGATGAAAAGCCCTTAGTGATGAGGTGTGCCACATAGAAGGATTTCCTGACTGTTGTGGCGATGTGGTTATCGAATGTGAGACCACTGTGCACCTGTGTCCCTAAGTCTCTTATCACACTTTCGGTGTTTAGTGTACTGCCACCTATATGGTAATTCATGGATACATGTTTTTTCCCAAAGGGGATAACTATACATTTCTTGGTATTGAGCTTGAGCCCATGGCTCTGGCACCAGGCATCTGTTTCTGTAAGGCCCTTTTGTTGAGTATCCACATCATTTGGGGATTCAATAATGGCTCCCAGTTTGCAGTCATCTATGTTAGCCAGAGTCCCTTAGTGTCGGCCTGTACTTCAGAGAAAAAGAAGCCAAACAAGAGCGGTCCCAGGACTGAACCCTGAGGTACTCCACTTGTCTGGAGCTGGATTTGGAGTCAGCTACTTTTACAATGTGGGTTCCGTCAGTAAGCCAGTTCGCAACCCATCGAGTGATGTAGGGATTAATGCCCAGCTTAGTAAGTTTATCTATGATTCCAGAGTGGGGGATAGTGTCAAAGACCTTGGCGAGGTCCAGATAGGTTGTGTGGACCACCTTACCCTCGTCCATGGCTCTGGAGACTGATTCGAAGAAGTCAATCAGGTTCAGGAGACAAGATCAGCCCTTCATGAACCCAAACTGGGTGGGGTCCAGTGTTTGAAGGTTGCCAATGTCTTTATTTATAAGTTCCATGATAATATGTTCCATGGCCTTGCAGATCAGGCTCGTCAGACTGATGGGGTGGTAGTTCCCGGGATCCAAGGTGGATCATTCAGTGGGCATGAATCCTGAGGTGAGGCTATGATTAAACATGACACTTAGGTGAGGTGCCAGTTCATTTTGCAGTTCTTGTAATACACAGCCCGGGATGTCATCTGGACACATGGATGCTGTATTCTTAGCTTTGGAGAGTGTGTTTTTTACCTGTGTGGCCATTATTACCAGAATTTGGCAATCGTCCGGTATTGAGATGGGCCATTTAGGGGGTGAGAGGGGGTTGAAGTTGGCACTGCAATGATCTGCCAGGATACTGGTAATATCCTTGGGATCAGTATATTTAATGCCATTCTGTTGTAGCTCAGAGTAGATCTGAGCATTGCCATTTAGATTCTTCACATAGTTATAGAATGCCTTGTGGTTGACTTTGGAATCTTTGGCAATTTTAATTTCATAACTAGCTTTGGAGGATTTTATGAGGGATCTCAGCTTCTTACTGAGGCTAGTAAGGGAGTTTTTTTGCTTCCTGGGATTTTCCTCTTTTCTGCAACAGTTTCTTCCTTTTGTTGTAAAGTTTGTTTATGGCAGGGGACCACCAGATTGGCTTCCTTTTTTTGGAGGAGAGCATCTTGGTTCTATTTGGGATGGCACGATTCATGCATGAGTGGATGTGCTCGTACAGTGCCTTAGTGTAGGATTCAGAAGTCAAACTTTCAGTTCCCGTCTGCATAAGTGCCATGAAGATTGTCACTTCTGACTTGAGTAGCACGAAGTTGGCTTTGGAGAAGTTTTTTTATGAAGGTTTCCTTACTGGGGGGTGGGGGTGGGATGTGGATATTAAGGGTGATTAGCTTATGGTCAGACCTGACCAACGAGGGGGTGACCATAGGTGTGGAGCATCAATTTCCCATGTTGGTAATGACCTGGTCTAGGATATTGGAGCCCCTGGTGGGACTATGGATTAGTTGATCCAGGGCATTGGAATTTATGAATTCCAAGAACCATTGGGCAAAGATGTTGCTACACGAGCAGTTTTCCCAGTTAATGGCCGGGTAGTTGAAATCACTCAGTATTAGGGTGTTTGGTTGTATCTTAATATTTTCCAGTATGTTTAGAAAGGTGTAGTGAGAATCTTGAGGCATGGTGGGGAATCTGTAGCAAGCTACAATTTGGACTGCAGTCTTACCTAGTGTTAGTTGCACCTGGAGAATTTCAGATGCATTGTGTTGGGCAACTATCCTGGTGGAGTGAATATCCTTGGTGAATATAGACACTCCTCCACCTTTAGTGTTTCGGTCCTAGTTTGGTGGCCAAAAAGTGTAGTAAGAGTTGTAGCCTGGTATTGCAGGGGTGCTCTTTGGAGCCTCGAACCAGGTCTCAGTTACTGCACAGATATCGATGTTCTCCATTTTTAGGAGTGCCTGGAGAGAGTGCATTTTGAGGTTTAGACTTCTAGCATTGAGTAGCATTACCTTCAGAATTTGCATGCTTGTACCTGTTATGGTGGTGGTTTTGTCCTTTGAACTTTGCCTAAAAAAGGCACTACAGGGGTGGCAAGAGCCTTAGCCAGTAACCTGAATCCCGGGGGCGACAGGTGCAGACCATCTCTGGCAAAGCATCGTGGTCTGTCAATCATGCTGACCCAGGCAGACAGATACTGGATCCCCTTTGAATGGCACCAGAAGCTTTGCCAACTGTTGAAGTCAATCACTTTGTCCTTATATTGTGGTATAATTCTGGGCAAAGGCAGGATGCTACTTAGGGCTAGGGTCATACCTGCCTGGGCCACATGATCCAAGAGCTCTTCCATGTCTCTTTTCATGCAGTCCAGGGAGGTACGTCTCAAGTCATTCACTCCAATATGGACAATGACAGTCATATTTGTACTTGTTGCGGAGTGACTTGTGTGCATGCATTATGTGGCAGATCCTGGCACCCAACAGGCAGCTGTCCACAGCCATAATTTTCCTTCCTTTAATCCAATTCAAAGAGAGCAACACAAAAACAAAATTTAACTAACCCTCTGACTGCCTCCTGCCTGAAGATGCACCTGTACATGTGTGCCTTTCTGTAAAATCCTGCATTACTTCTTTCTTGTTACCTGTGACATCATTGCTGATATCATGCAGGCAGAAGCTGGGGTAGCTACATCAGTTTTCTACAAGTCTGAGATGACACACTCAGGCAAGTCACTGATTATAACTCTAGAGTCAATAATAAACATTTAAACTTAGGTACTGACTAAAAGTCTTCCTGCAGATCAGTCATAGATAATAAACTTTAGACTTCAATTACAAACATGAGGAGTAAAATTTAAATTCTGAATATGAACAAATGTATTAATTAAGATGCTACTTATTTTTTCACTGCTCCCCTTGTTCAAAAGGCTCATAGGTACTTATTAGGCTATTAACCCATGAGGATCTTTCAAAGTCTAACCATTCATTCCCATGAAATTGTCACCCTTATATTTTAAATACAAAAGAGTTTTACATGTTGCCCTATCCATGACAGAATGACAAGGATGCTGAACCAGTAGTGAACTTGCAGTTCCCCATCCATTTGTCCAGATTACATACAATAGTGTAAATGAAATACTTTGTTTTCTGTGGAAGGGAAGAAGATTCCAAAAAAGTGGTATCCCCCGTGATATACATCTATATCCCTCCAACATGTTCTATATATGCTGCAAAAAAGAGATAAGATCGCTTGAGTAGGTGTTTATGCCCTCCATTGGACTTGCAAATGTGCAGTAGGTCTGAAAAGATAGGGTCTGTTGAGGCTCTGTTCTTGAAGCAGAGATAACTACTCCTCAGTAGCCTGTGTGACCTTAGTAACAACCTGTGCAATAGAAAAGCTTTTTTTTTTTTTTTTTTTTGAACAATATGTGGTGATCGAAAGACAGTTCATTGCCTACATGGGTTCACAGGTCCCTAACTTACTGGATCAATTTTCAAGGGTGTGTTGTCAATGGGACAGTCTTAAGGGACTTTTTGCTTGCAAATTGATACTGTTATACATTTCTTGCCATTCCATTTTAGTCCACTGTCTTGACACTGGCTATTGGCTTGAGAATGGTCCTCTTGGAGTTCTCTTGGGGGTTTATGATGACACCAAGTTAACAGTCATCTGTAAACTCGATCAACCATAATCCCTTAACAGTAGATTTGATTTAAATGCCAAAAAGGAGTACCCAAGGAATGAACTGCTGGATACATTGCTAGTGACAGGTCTTCGGAAGGAGATAAAGATATGCACTGTTTACTAATTTGCCCTTATCTATTGTTTCAGTGACCTCTTCTAAGTCATTCAGGTTAAGTGGTCAGGATCTCCCTTAAAAATCGGAATTATTTTGGGTCGAGAATTTGTATGTTACCTTATTTTTCCATTACCATTACTTACTAACTCTATAATGGATCTTTTCCATAGCTGTACAGATGAGGCTTGTCAGACTTATGGGCCTGTGGGTCCACTGACACCCTACCATTGTGCTAGGGGATTAAATGTTGCTGTCCTGAATTAATCTGGCATAAAGCCTATTTGGAAGCTGACTGTGAACAGCCTCTGTGTGTGTGTGTGTGTGTGTGGGGGGGGGCATTAAGCGGCCTGGTATGTTATCGAGCCCTATAGAACAGCTCATTACACTCACATACTATGCACATCAATAGTGTTAATTTGTACAGTTAATACTTCACCATGTTGAAAAGTAACCCAACATGACAGAAGAACAGGTTGCTTGGCAACAACTTCAAGGCTTAACTATATAGTATCTTCAAACTGTATATTATCCCCTTATATTAAAAAGTTTCATTTTCCGTTTAATTAGTTTTGTAACTTCCATTCTTATATCTTGTTATACTTCTCTTCTTGCCAGCATCACAGCTGTCAGCTAAGGACACCAAGTAGGCAAGCATAACTGGCAGACACAGAACAGACGTTGCAGCAAATGCCTACATAATAAGATGGCAACCTTTTACAAGGCTACCAGAAATCATGGCATTTGCTCTTGCAAGATCTTCAACTGCATGGTGTTTAGATACTTATGATTTATGGACTTGCATACAGACTTCATATAAATTGACAATTTTTCATTAATTACAGCAAATATATCTATTCAACTTTGCATGTAATCCTTCCAAAAAAGTGAAGATGTTAAGGATATGCCACTAACCCAAATACTTCCCCTACTGACCCTTGGTGATGTGCGAAGCAAAATGCGTCCTAGGCAATGGTGTAAGGGGTCACCTAGCCTTGGTCTATATAGTCAAATCTTGACTGCATTACAAAAGCATACAGTTAAGGCAAAAAGCCAATGAATGCTTGAAAAGTTATCATTTGGAAATATTACACAAGATTCAGTTACAGTCAAAGAAACTTTTGTGCAACATTTACATACAAAAGGGGAAAAAATCCTGCAGCTCTGTGGTTAATAGTGAGTAATCCTGACAATGTATCTGATATGTCTAGTTGAAATCCAGTACAAAAATAAAAATATAGACCTCTAATGTAAATTGTTTTCTAAAAATGCATATTCTGCATTACTAATCTTTACTTCTAACATGCATTTTTTTCTGCAGTGTCACAGTAAGTACAGGAGAATCTAGAAGCAATAAATAATTACGGAAATACATACCTGTTCATTATTTCTTAAAATACACTAACACACATACTAGAGAAGCTGACCTGAATTATATCCCCTTAGAGACAGACCATTTCTTTTGATAAATGACCACACATTTCTCAGGCCATTCCTCCTGTTGGCAATGGCAGAACTATCCAGACAACGCTCCAGTCCCCAAGGAAGCTAGTCTGCCAGCATGTCAGTATCAACTATACTTCTCATTACTGAAGCTCTTACTGTTCATTCCAGCCAGACTTAAAAGACTAACTAATCAATTTATGCCTCAGGAATCATGCCAAAACATCACAAGCACTTAAAGAATGGAGACACAACCTTGTTAATAAATACTTCACAGAGAAGCAAACATCTAAAATATACATTAAAAGCACATTACATAGCAAGAATGGCTGAAATGGCCTAATTTCCCTACACATATCCAGTAACAACACCTGTTCTCGTATTTTTGAAGCCACTCTGTAATAATAATGCATTGTATTAGTGTGTGTGTGTGTGTGTGTGTGTGTGTATATATATATATATATATATATATATATATATATATATATATATATATATATATGTGTGTGTGTGTACACACACACACACACACACACACATACATACATATATGTGTATGTATGTATATATGTATATACACACTTTTTTCTTTTTTTTTTTTGCTGGCACCTTAATGTTTATGGACATCACTATCTAAAGTAATATAGCCAGACAATGCACTTATGCTGGTCACTACAAAGGCCAAACCATGCATATCTGCAGCTAGTGGGGTTTGGCTTTACTGGCCTGAATGTACTCATAAATGCTTAAAAAGTAAAAAGTTATGGGCAATCAGAAGCATTGCATTGCAGTTGAAACACTATGTCCTTAAGGGGTCATTTCCATATATTCCTTGGACCACAACAACAAGCTGATTATAACATAAAAAAGCAAATGATCAAATAAAGGACTCTACTAAAACACCAGTCTCCACTGGGGATATGAAAACGGGAATGAAAAGTCAGCAAGCAGAGGACAGTAGTAGTGCTGAAGTTGAATTCATCCAAAAGTCTTGGTGAGTACCTTCATGATGGTGGACCCTATTTTTCCCAAAATCTCACCAAGGCAACACTAACATATAGACTGTATTTATAGAGCATATATTATGGACAGATGTAAGTCAAAAACAAAAAAAGATAGCTGGGTGTACACGTCCCAGAATAAAATAAAAAAGTGCCCAATCCTGGTAGGCACACTGGTGCCAGGACTGGAAAAAAAATGACAGTGCAGAATCCTCAAAATCCGGAAATATTCCTACAATGAGACCAGGGCAGGCCCAAGGGGAGGATGGCCCCCCGTTGTATAAAGAGGTAGCAGATCACAAAAACTGATAGGCCAAAGAAGAGCCATAAAGACGATAGAGTGGACTACTGAGGATAAGAAAGAAATTATGTATTGTTACTATTATGCAAAAAGCCCAGAATTACCAGACAGAGGATATACAAAGAGATTAAGAGATAAATTAGAGGAAAGAAAAATACTTTCACAGGAAAAAACTGTCAGAAGCTTCAAATAAAAATGTGCGTTCATTAATACAACAGATTTTTTGAAAAACAGTATACAGATCAAGAAACTTTGTTCTGTTTGGAAAAAGAAGCATCTGAGGAAGTCCAAAATGTAAACAACAAAACCTAGACAATTCTGAAAAGTATAAAAAAAGAAATATGGACATATGATGAAATATTTATGCAAAGGAGAAAGCCAAATTAATTAATATATAGAAAGCAGTCACAAAGATATTTGAAGAGAAATACAGGCAAAGGCATCCAGATATGGAAAATTTCACAATAAAAAATTAGTATCACAAAATTAGCAAAGCAGAAGTTACAGAAATAGAAGTTGAAGTTATGGAGCGTTTGCAGAGTGAAGGATTTAATGAAGAAAGTCTAACACAGACTACATCACAGCATGATGGAGTGAGTCCCCAAAGTAAGGAGAAGCAGGAAGATCAAGAGACAACTGAAGAAGAAATATGGACACGGGAAAGAAAAACATTTAATATGGTGTAATATTTATGCCAAGGAGGAAGCAAAACTAATCAATACAAAATGAGCAACACCAAAAATATTTGAAGAGAAATACAGGCAAAGGAATCCAGATATGGAAAACTTTACAATACAAAAAATAAGACAAAGAGGAAAAGTAGAAAAGGACATCACTAATGGAGAAGTTAAAGAAATAGAAATTAAGGTTATGAACCACCTGCAAAGTGAAGGATTCAGTGTAGAAAATCTAATGCAGAAAGCACCACAATAGGATAGAGCAATGGATATCCAAATTAAGGGTTGAACCAGTGGAACAGGAAGCAATTAGTCAGGTGCCATATCAAGATATGTTGGAGCCTTCTACAGGAAACCAGTATAAACATTCACTTTAAGCTAGACAGCAAGGGAAAGAACAGGAGACTGGAGAAACTCTGATGCAGTGAATGTGGAGGAGTGATAGGCCAGTGAGTTCCCATATGACAAAGCAACGGATGGCACAGGATGAAAGTGAAGATAAAGTGCCACAGGAAGACGCTATAGAACTCTCGATAGAATGATTGCAGGAAGTGGAAAACAAAGGATGCACCCTCAGTCTGGAAGAAAATGAACTAAGGGAAGAGTTGCTTAATTTAATGGACATAGATAGATATATTAAAATCAATGAAAGAAGTAGACTGCAGGAGGCGAATAAAACCCCAAAAGTCAGAAGTCTGTTGAACACAGTAATTAGGACTGTCCACAGAGATCCATGCGATACAACAGAAGTAAACAGGATATTTTACTGTGCAGCTAAATTAATAAAGTTCTAACAGAAGAGCACAGGGTAGTGAGGCAAAGGAAGGAGAAAAATCAAATGCCATCATGGAAGTACCGAATAGAGAAAAATATAGAGCAATTAAGACAAGAAGCGTCACTGTTAGAAGACTATAGAAGAGGGAATAGATCAACAAAAATACTAAGAAAGATAGATGTGACAAAAGCAGTGCGCGGTACTAGAACAGACCAGGATCTATCATGCACTATCATAAATAATAAATTAAAAATTTCAGCACAGGCAGAAAAACTTAGAAGATACACAGATAAATATAAAGGAAAAGTTCAAAATAGGCAATTTAGTGATGACCCAAAAAAGTTCTATAGAGAATTGGGAAAAGTACAGTTGTGTACACTTACCATAAATGTAGATGTTCAAGTTTATGCACTGTTGCAGTCATTACATATGGGTAATCTTCTGGCAGGTTGCCCTCAGTTGGCCCGATTAACAAAGTCTTGAGTCCTGCATCAGTTGCTGTCCCTTCTTCCATGACGTCAGGTCGTCAGGGGTATAAAACATGCAGCCGACGCCATTACATCAGTTTTTCTTGCCCCAGATATCAGGTGCCCCCCAAATGGGGAGCTATATATACATATATATATATGTGTGTGTGTGTGTGTGTGTGTGTGTGTGTGTGTGTGTGTGTGTATATATATATATATATATATATATATAAATAACATTTAAAACAAAAAACATATACCTCCAAACAAAAGCAAATACACCAAAAAGGCTTTTAATCATAGTAAAAGAAAGGAAATGTATAGTTAGAGAAAAACAGGGGGCTGGAGGGAGGGTAACCAGGACTGCAACAGTGAATACACTCGAACATCTGCATTTATGGTAAGTGTACACAACTGTACTATGTTCTTCATGTTTCACTGATGCAGTCATTAAATTTGGGTAGAATCCCAAAGCTATGGTTGGGAGGATGGATTTATACAGCATTCGGAGCAGCTATAAGGCCCTGCAGGACAGCAGTGGCAACGCCAGCTCTGGATTTAGAGAAGGGAGGTAAATGGTAATGTTTGGTGAACGTATGAACTGAGCTCCAGGTAGCAGCTTCTAGAATGTCTCTGGTAGGAACCCCTCTGAGAAAGGCCGCGGAAGTAGATGCAGCCCTGGTGGAATGAGATTTGATCCCCTTGGGGACAGGTTTACCATAGAAGCCATTACTGAATCCCCAGATGATGTGGATACTCTACAAAAGGGCCTTACAGAAACAGATGCTTGGTGCCAGAGCCATGGCCTCAAGCTCAATGCCAAGAAATGTATAGTTATCACGTTTGGGAAAAAACATGTATCCATGAATTACCATATAGGTGGCAGTACACTAAACACCGAAAGTGTGATAAGAGACTTAGGGACACAGGTGGACAGTGGTCTCACCTTCGATAACCACATCGCCACAACAGTCAGGAAATCCTTCTATGTGGCACACCTTATCACTAAGGGCTTTTCATCCAGAAAAAAGGAGGTCATTGTCCCACTGTACTCATCCCTCATTAGACTCATTATAGAATATAACGTCCCATTTGGTATGTACCTCTCAAGACATCTGCAACAACTGGAAAGGTTGCAGAAATACCTCACTAAAGGAATCACAGGCTTAAAGCAGATGCCCTACGCTGACCACCTTAAAAAACTCCAGCTATACTCTGTCGCACATCGTCTGCTCAGAGGCGATCTCTGCTTAACATACAAGGCCATGTCAAACCCAGAGGTGTTGGACATGCTACACTTAAAGAAATCCCAATCCCTCAGAGCCACATGCTCCAGGGATCTAAACCTTGTCATCACAATAAACAAAACATGTTAGAGGGATAGGTTCCTGACCCAGAGACTCCCCAGACTCTGGAATAGATTGCCCATACATGTCAAGCAGAGTGCCTCTTTGGCCCTCTTCAAAAAGAATTTTGACAATTGGATGAGAGAAAGGAAATTCACCCTGGGGATCATGTCAGTCGCCCAGCTAGACAGAGGTCCAGGAAAGTAAATAGTGTGGGAAGAAATAGCCAGGGAATTGTTATGGCTAGGCTTGTATAGGCCCTAGGGCTGATAGCCTAGTACCAATAGCCTAGTACCAACCTATGAACCTATGGTGCATATAGCAGAAACAAATACAATGGCTTATCCACTTGGAAATAGTCTGCTTTGAAATAGCCTTTCCCTCTGCCCCTGCAGCAAATGCCACCAATAGTTGCTCAGATTTTCTTAGAGATTTTCTCCTGTTTAAGTAGAATCTTAGTTGTCTGTGTACATCCAATGAATGCAGAATCCACTCACCCTTGTTCTGTGGATTGGGAAAGAAAGTTGGCAGATGAATGGTCTGATGAAGAGCAACACTGGATACCACCTTAGGCATAAAGGATGGATTGGTCCTGCGAGCCACCCTGTCCGGATAAAAAAATAATGAAAGGTTCCACTGCCATAAGATTCTGTAATTCTGAAATCCTTCTAGCTGAAGTGACTGCTAAAAGAAAAACTGTTTTCCAAGAGAGAAATTTTAGGTCTGCAGTAGCAGCTGGCTCAAAAGGAGGTAGAGTGAGTTTTTCCAAAACAAAATTGAGGTCCCATGCAGGAGTTGGTGCTCTCCTGGGAGGTCTTAAAATTCTGGCCCCTCTGAGATACTGATTTAGCAGAGGATGAGAGAAGAGGGGAGGTTCTGTGTTGCAATGAGCTGAAATGGCAGATGCATGGATTTTTATGGAAGAAAAAGATAGGCCCTTGTGAAGCATCTCAGTTAAATATTGCAGAATCTGAAGAATATCCACGGAAGTGGTGCTGCGGTAGCATTGTCGCTTCACAGCAAGACGTTGTCCCGTTCGATTCTCAACCAGAGCGTCTTCTGTGTGCAGGCATGCGTGAATGGGCGTGCCTTCGTTGAAGGTTATGCGTCAGGGCTGGTAACTCGGCATGTAAAAATCCACTACCTAACATTAGCGGACCGGAGTTCCGCTGTGGCAACCCCTAACCGGGATAAGCCAAAAGACAGCTGTGCTTATTCCTTGTGCTTGATTCCAGGCACAGAATCTTTTCCATTTGTCAGCATAAGATTTTCTAGTACTAGGCCTTCTAGCCTCCAAAATGACATCCATCACAGGTTTGCTGAGAGATGCCAAGGGTGAAATCAGTTGATTAGCCATGCTGCAAGATTCAGAGTTTGGAGCGGAGTGTGCAGAATTTGGTAGTTCTGCTGAGACAGTAGGTAAGGTGTCTGAGGCAGGTGCCACGGAGGAAGGTGTGGCACATTGTGCAGGAGCGTGTACCAGTGTTGGCGAGGCGAGTCTGGAGCAATCAGAATCATTTTGGTTGTCCTGTCTGACTTTTAATCTTTTAGAGGCAGAGGGGGAAAAGCATAGACTGATAGGTTTTTCCAGCTGAATGATAGAGCATCCACTTTCCAAGCTTTTTTGTGATGAATTCGTGTGCAGAATTTGTCCAACTGATAGTTCTGGGGTGAGGCAAAAAGATCTATGTCTGGGCTCCCCCATTTGTGTGTCAACATGCTGAAAACTTGTGGTTCCAGTTTCCATTCATGTGGGTCCATAAGACTTCTGCTTAGTTCATCTGCCAGAGTATTTAGCTTTCCTGGCAGGAATTGAGCTTGCAGGTGTATTTGATAAGTCAAGGCCGTGTTCCACAATGGCATGGTTAGTCTGCAAAGGGGGTAGGAATGTGTACCCCCCTACTTATGTACCACATGACTGTGGTGTTGTCTGTCTTTATCAGTAGTTGTCCTGGCTGAAGGTAGTCCTTGAAGGCTGTCAGAGCATTCTGTACAGCTAGCATCTCTTTCTGATTGATATGTAGGTGCATTTGAATTGGGCTCCATTTGCCCTGAATGCATTTCCCTGCCAGATGCGCCCCCCAAGCATAGTCTGATGCGTCTGTAGTTAACGTTTGGGTGGCAGGTGGTGGAGTGAATGGCAGTCCCTTGCTTTGGTGGAATGCCTCTGCCCACCATAGGAACTCTAGTTGCAGGCAAGGTATGATAGGAATCATCGTTTCCAGGCTGTGACAATGTTGACTCCATAAACTTTTTAGGTACCATTGAAGTTTCCTCATATGCAGTCTTGCATATGGAATTAGAAGAATACAGGAGGCCATAAACCCCAAGGCCTGCAGAATTTGTATTGCAGATAGCTGGGTTTTTGTGGCCACCTGTTTGAAGTAAGTCATCAGTTGAATTTGCTTTTCTGGCATAAGGTAAGTCATCTGGGCAGTTGTATTCAAGCTTGTACCCAGGAATGTAATTTTTTGAGAGGGTACCAGTTGTGATTTCTTTTCTTTTATGGTGTACCCTAGACAAGTTAGAACACTTTTTACAAACGCCAGATGCTTTAGAAGAGTGTCCTTGTTTTCTGCCTGAATTAGACAATCGTCCAGGTATGGATAAATTTGAATATTTCTTTGCCTGCAAAATGAAATTACTGGTGCCAGGCACTCTGTGAAGACCCTGGGCACAGTAGATAAGCCAAAGGGCAGTGCAGAGAACTGATAATGCAAGTAGCCTGCTTTTAAGCGGAGGTATCTTCTGCAAGATTCCCTGATTGGGATATGCAGGTAAGCCTTTTAAGTCTAGAGTTACCAACCAGGCATCTTTGCCTAGCATAGGTAGTAACTGTTGAAGAGTCAGCATCTTGAATTTTGGGATGTCCAGAAATGAATTTAGAATGGATAAGTCCAGAATTGGACTCCATGATTTGTCTTTTCTGGGTACCAGGAAAAGTAGTCTTGAATAGAAACCTTGTCCCTTTTCCTCTTCTGGTACTGGCTGAATAGCCCCCATATTCATGAGGGACAGAACTTGTTTCTGGGCCACTGTCCACTGATTTGGAGGCAGATCTGGCCATCCGTTTGGGATTGGCAACGTGTGGAAATGAAATCTGTATCCCTGGGATACTACATTTAAAACCCATTTGTCCTGGGTAATCAGTTGCCAGTTTCGTGCATGAAGTGTCAGTTTTCCCCCCAAAGGGGCGGCCAAAAGGTAAGTGCTTGGTGATTGCAGTGGAAAGTCATTGAGGCTGTTTACCATAGGGAAGTGCCTTGTTGCTTCCAGGTTTGGAGTTGGAGGCACCCCATTGTTTTGTTCTAAAAGTTCCTTGTGACTGAATGTCTGGATTTGACTTGAGTGGCTCTCATGGGAACTGGAAAGGACCAGTTCTTAGTAAGCCAGTGCGTACTAAATCTGGGTGGCTGCACTTGTAAGAAATCTTTCACAGTTTGCAAAGATTTAGCTTTATCTTCCATCTTTTTCAAAACTTCTTCAGCTTTAGTACCAAAAAGACTGTCCTGTTGTAAAGGAGCATCCAACAATTTTGCTTTAACATGGTCAGGCAGATTATGCTCCTTGAGCCAAGCATGCCTTCTTATCACAGATCCAGTTACAGCAGCCCTGCAAGAGGCCTCCAAGGAATCAAAACCACATTGCAAGGTATGTTTTCCAACTTGTTCAGCTGAACGTAATAAATCATGCAACTCTATTTTCCACACAGTCAGAGATCAACATAATTTTCTGTTTAAGTAAACCCATGACATGCTGTTGATATTTAAGCATATGAAATTGACAGTTTAAAGCCCTGATTGCCAAGGTTGCAGACGTGTAAACCTTCTTACCCCAACTATCCAGCGCCCTGGAATCTCTGGCAGAAGGGGTAAGATTTTTAGCATGGTTTTAGGGTCAGCAGAAGGGTTTTTGAAAAGGAATTTGTGGAAGTCAGGAACCCTGTAGTATCTGTCTGGCTTACTAGGAGCTGGAGGCAGGGAATCAGGAGTCATACTGGATTCGGAGAAAACATCATCAACAATGTCTAGAACAGGAGGTATAGCCAAAGGCCTATGCTGAGGAAGAAGAAGAAAATCCCCAAGTCTCCTTTTAGATTCAGAGAAATCCTGACTTTCCCAGTGGAAGTGTTCCCTTAAGGTATGTAATGTTTCTCCAAAAGAGAAATCCCCAGGGGGAGAAGCAGAAGGGATGGAATCTTCTGCATCAGAGTTCTCATAAGTAGGCATAGATAAATCATGTTCAGAAGAAGAATCAGAAGAAATAGAAACCTAATCTGAAGATTCATAGTCAGTGCCTTGCCTAGGCCTCTTAGAAGGAGGGGGATGGGTACCCCTGATCAAGGTAATTAAATCTTCAGCCATTTTGATCATTTGTTTTTAGGCATTGGGGCCTGTACACGTGGCCCAAGTGTCGGTTTTTTAGACGCAGAAGTAGATTTTGGCCTTAGTTTTGAAGATGATGTTGGCTTAATATACAAATCTTTAGGCCTGAAAACACCCTCAGAAGCCGGTGCCTGTTCAGCGGCTCCAAACCCATCTAAAGTAGAGACATCCGCGGGTTCAATACTTAAAGCAACTCGTGGCATACCGGACTCAAAATGGGTCTCAGTAGAGGCCTGTGAATCAAAAGTAACTGGAATCAGGGGCTGCGAAAGTGCCTCACTGAGTACCGGCAAACTGGCGACTGGCTTAGGAGAAGCATCGTCGTTGGTTTTGGACCTCCACGGTCTGTCTCTGTCTTTTTCTTTGCGTTTTTTAGATATTCCAGTAGTCGGATTGTTAACCGATGACATTTCTGGATAGTTAAATCTGGAGCCAAAATATTTAGAAGCAAAAATATACCGACATTTAATCGTGCGTTGATTAAATTTAGCACAAAACTGACAGCAAGGCACGCTGTGGTGGGGCCTAGGCAAGGAATATAGTACAAATGAAAATCCTTATGAGGTATTTGCTTCATAGAAGTAATGCAATTATTAACTTTTACTGACATCGGTAAGGAGCAAGAAAAAGCTTCCCCAATGGGGTACCTAGCTTTTAGTTGAAGACTTCGGTTCTGAAACTCGAAAATGAAAATTTCAGGAGTCGGCTGACCGGCACTTGCAAACTGCTTCTGCTTCGGGCACCGCGCAGCAAGAAAGACTGATGTAATGGCGTCGGCTGCATGTTTTATACCCCTGACATCATGGAAGAAGGGACAGCAACCGACGCAGGACCCAAGACTTTGTTAATCAGGCCGACTGAGGGCAACCTGCCAGCAGATTACCCAAATGTAATGACTGCAACAGTGAAACACGAAGAACATCAAGGTAAAAGGAATTGAAAGACCGCCAAAAAAAAAGAAGAAACAGATGCATTTTGGAGAAGTATATATGAAGATCCTGTGGAACACAACAAAGATGCTAAATGGATTAAAGAAGTAAAAGAAAGAATAAGAAGTCTAAAGGTACAGGATATGAAATGGGATGAAGTAACAGCCAGAGAGATTGAAACAAAGTTAAGAAAAGCCTCTAACTGGAAAACCCCAGGCCCAGATGCAGTGCCTAAATTTTGGTTAAAAGTATTAACATATTTGCATGAAGACCTAGCCATGAGGAAGAACTATTTATATACACACCCCGAACAGACACCAATCTGGTTAACAACAGGTAAAACAATGCTCTTACTTAAGAATGAACCTGCAAGCTACCCCAAAAAATTACAGACCAATAACTTGCCTTCCAACGACGTATAAACTATACACAGGAATTGATGCTGACAGAGTTGACAGTCATTTAGAAGAAAACTCAGTTATGGCAGTAGAACAAAAGGGCAATAAAAGAAAGTCATATGGAACAAAGGATCACTTGTTGTTAATAAAGTCATAGTGGAGAACTGTAAAAAGAGGAAGAATCTAAGTATGGCATGGCTTGACTACAAAAAAGCATTTGATAGTATCCCACATTCATGGATAAAAGAGTGCTTTAAATTTATAAGATACATCCTACACTGATCAACTTTGTTACAGTGAACATGAAACAATGGCAGACCACTTTGCAATTAAACAATGACAAATAACAAATTATTATGCCCTTAGCCCATTAAGCTGTCTACTTAACAGCTTAGGCCATGGCTACAACTTGGCTCCTAGAAAACAACAAAAGACTAAAGACTTCTCATCTTCTATTTGTCGATGGTTTAAAACTGTATATCTCATCAGATGAGGAACTGAAAGCAGAGCTGCAGGTTGTCAAAACTTCTTCAGATATTAGAATGTCATTTGGCCTTGATAAATGTGCAAAAGCAACCTTTAAAGCAGAAAATTGCAGCACCAGGAAAACATCAGTTTGGGACAAGAATGTGATACAAAACTTGAGCAACAGGGAGTGTATAAATACTTGGGAATTGATGAAGGATCAGCAATAAAACACGAACAAATGCAAGTAAAACTTAATAAGGAATATTTTAGAAGACTTAAATTAATCCTGAAAACAGCACTGACATCTAGGAACAAAATCTAAGCTATAAACCAATTTGCACTTCTTGTCCTAACTTACAGTTTTGGAGTGATTGAATGGCCCCAAAACATGTTGGACAGATTAGATATTAAAACAAAAAGGATGCTTCTTGCTCACCAAATGATCTATAAAAATCAGTGCATAACCAAGATTATATATTCCCCGTTCCGAAGGAGGGATGGGCCTCCCTGAAAATGATTACATGTACAGATCTGGAGTTGTGGGACTCCACATATATCTGCTGACCTCACAAGACCTAAACATAGTGAAAGTTTTGAAACATGAGGAGAATAAATCTAAGATGACTTCCTTGATTAATCTAGCAGAAGCATATCGGCGTCAAGCAGGAATGGAAATCAAACCAAAAGTAGATAAAAATCAGGCAGCAACTAAAAGTGCCAAAAAACAAAAGAAAGTATATAAGGTGAAAGATCAGATGAAAAGGTAAGAAATGTGGGAAATGCATAAATATATAGTTGCAAGTATAGAAAACTTCTGGAAGAACCTCATGTTGATCAGGAACGAATGCAGGAATGTTTAAGGAGAGGAGAATTCAAACCAAGAGATGAAACGTTAATATTGGTGATTCAAGATAGTGGGCTACGTACATGCTGGTTTACAAAGTCCATTGAACACGTGGGAGAAACAAGCAAATGTAGGTTTTGTAAAACCGAACTGGAAACAGTTGCACACCTCGTTGCTGGTTGTGACATACTAATGGCAGAAGGACTGTATATTGAAAGGCACAATAATGTGGCGAGATTGTTGCAATGGGGATTGTGCAAACATTATGGATTTGAAGTGGCTAAAAAGCACTGGAAACATGAGCCACAAAGGATCATAGAAAATTATGAAGTCTACATCACATGGGATCATCCATTACCAACAATTCAAAAGATAGATGCTAGACAACTGGATATAGTGGTCCAGGAAAAGAAGACAAAAGTACCATTGATCACTGAAATCTCCACACCCAGTGACTACAGTGTCCTGTGCAGAGAGAGACATAAAGCTATAAAATATCAGGATCTGCAAGCAGAAACGAGAGCAATGTGGAAGAAAGATACCCAAATAGTTCCAATAGTAGTAGGAGCAACAGGTCTCATTACTGGGCACATTGCGTGTGCTGCGAAGAGCACTTTTGGCTGACATCAAAGAGTGAAACAATACTAATTTCATGAACTTTAATTGTACTTTGACTTAGGAATGGCATCCATTCCCATCATGGTATTAGAAACCCAAAATATTTGGGGAAATTAAAAAAGGGATATGCTAAGCCTGTTCTGTAAATGTACCATAATAATTGTTCTTTGGGCAGTGTAGGATCCTTCGAGACTGGCATGATGATAAAACTTTTGAAATTCATTATGCATACATTTTAGTGCTGACAGCAGAAAATATATTTTTTCTATATAACAATCCACACAAAACACCCAATCCAGCACACTGGTCCCAATAAAGGGAAGGATGTCTGACCAACAGTACCAGAAGAGATAAAAGTTTAATATATACAACAAAAACACACTTTATTAAACACTTTCATTCCACACAGGAAACTTCATCAGAATGCTTAACCAAAAGTAACAAACCATTTAAATAGTACCATCAATTAACTAAGTATAAAATCTAAAAAATCTATTAGTTCCTTGCTAAATATTATTCAATTAATAATTCCTTCCCTAAGAAACATCCATTAATGTAATGAAAAGTACTAAATAAAATTTTCATTACACTCCAAACTTATAAAACGTTAAAACAGAATATAAAAATAATAAATAATACAAAAGTAGGACTACATCCAATCCATTATTTCAAGGCATTACTTTAAAGCTCTTCTCTTAAGGGCAGGTTCAATGGAATAATCCTTATTTGGACCATTGTGCCAGACTGGGTGTTTTGTGTGGATTATTGGTTGCTTGTTTGTTCACTCAGTTCTTTTCCACCTTATTGGCTGGTTATTTTCTGTATAATAATTTGCAATCTTTTACCATGTTTTGCCTTTCTAAATATTAATTTACAATCTTACCTTATCCTATATAAAATAATTTCAACTGGGAGTTAGTCTTCTGAAAATTATATTCTAATGTAGACCATGCCTGGTACAATTAACCCAATTACAACCTTCTCAGGAAATGTTGCTTTTCTAGGTTTTGCTATTCTAATAAACTCTGAAACAACAATATGTTTTTATTCACCAAATACATGTACATCATGAAGATGAACTGTCGAATCTCCAACAGCTGGATGAATGAAACAGTTTGGTCACATTAACTGCAGGACAGGTAGCAAAACACAGCACATATAATAATCTCTACAGCAATGGTTACGTAGGTTAAGAAACCATTTGTCTTTTCCTGCATATGGAATGCATAGTAAGACCAAGCTGATCTCTGACTACCTTTAAGGCTAGTCTTAATGACTGAATGGGGTGACATCAACTTACACCAGGATTGCCATGTACAGCCCTTTTCAATTTGGGAGGTAAGCAGTATTAAGTAAATGAAAAGGGAGGCATTAAGTGTGTCTGCTTAAAGGTGTAAATGGATAGGTATGTTATATTCCATGTGATGGCTTGCCATCTATTCGTATGTTCAGCATGAGAGAAACTCTAGATATGACAAGAGTATGCTTTGCTCCATTATAAAGTAAAAAAACACAGCTTCAATGCAGTAAACAAGGCAACCCAAAAAAATGTGTGCATGAAGTATCTGCAACATTGCTGCTGCTTGCAACAGCCTTACACAGAAGGAATGCGTAGTTAAAATTCCCTCCCACAAAACCTGTCATCAGGGAATATTCTTAAACTTTCAGACATCCCTTTCAAATACACTGTTATTTGGTATTTGGGACATATGCACAAATTGGTGGTGGCACATTCTTAACGGAAAACGTTAAAACAGTAATGGCAGCATTACAAAAGTATGTTTACAAGGATTCTAACCCGATTGTTCAAAGAAATGGATAACATTGCAAAAACAACACAGTGAGAAAGAAATTATTTTGTAAGAAATTGGTACTGTAATATCAATGTCCGTGTGTATGGAGGGGGTTCAATAATCGAACCAGTGGGCACACACGTATGAAATACAGCAGCTAGGGTTCTTGCATATTCTCCAGCCAGAATTGTATCATAGGTACCTAAAAAGACTAGAAAAGATTCACTCAAATATCATTCATTAACCAAGTCAACAAATGCTGTCTGGCCTCAAGATCATACAGGAAATATGCATTGTTGACCTAGGACTCCACACAGACCACCTACTGAAATGAGTGTTTCACATGCTATCCCTAGACTCCTTTCTCACCGATATCCTTGTCATCTTCAGTGCTTTCCTGTTCCCATTCCCCACAGTAAACTGCCTATCAAACAAATTAGGACACACACGCATATACAAATCATATGGAAGCTGGTATGATTCTCCAGTTCCCAAAGCATTATTGGACTAGGAACCCACAAGTGACCATACCACTCCTGATCATCGCCTAAACAATAATAATAAACAGATGGTAATGTGCAGAGCAATCTGATCAGGTAAAGTTGGATACTAGCAACGTGTGACTAGTTGCAAGTAAATACCTTTAAATCAATCAGAAAATACATAAAAGGCCACCAGCAACAACATTTTCAAAGTTAATAAATAACAATAATTTAGCCAATAAATAAGTTAAATATATACATAGGTATATACAGGAGCATAGAAGAACACTATAAAACTTTAATGCTAGATAAATAATTTGGCAATCTAGTTCAAAGAATACTGAACCTTAACTGAGGTAAGTTACTAGAAGCTGGAACAACTGCAGTAGTAGAATCCGTTTATTCACAATACAAATGGATACAAATGAGAATAAAAATGTTGCCTATAAAAACTTCAAAATGTTAAGTGCTTTCTTCCCATAAAATATGGGACTTCATCAGAACAAACTGAACTAACATACCCAGCCACATATATACATCTTAACCCCACCCATAATTACATTCCATTGCCCATTAATTAACTATTTAAAGTGATAGAACCAACTCCCATATTGGCTTCCTAAGCAAATTCCAAGAACCCAAATATTAGTTGCAACAACAATGAATAAAATGAATTTAACATAAAATTGCAGTTACCATTTATTTCCAAACGTTCATTGAATATTAATATTATCTTACCGCACAATATTTCATATTTTTAACATACTAGAGATGCTTACATTTTCATTGATACCTGGATAATATGTAGCATCCAACTGCAATCTTAACTCACATAAATCCAGGAAAATGTCCAGCATTTTTTTTTATTAATTTTTGTAAGACAAAAAAATTTAAATTATGACTAGGGAATTCCTTCTGGTGTCTACTAAGTGCATTAGTCATTTTACATTTTTTCATATTCCTGAGATGCTCATACATCCCTGACACATGGCCATGTCGACCACATTAGTACTATTACAATTATAATGTCCCTTAAAGTGTATTCTTTTTCCACTTATAAAATGAAACACTTCTGTCTCCAAAACATAGGGACAATATGGCCACATACTACATTTACAGTTTACTAACTTCCTGTTTACATATCCACTGTTATGGGAGCCTTCCAATATATATATTTTCAGGGAGCTATCCTTCCAATACACTACAATAGGTTATTTGCCAACCTTTTGGCCCACCAGTTGATCAAACTGTAAAATTTCCCAGTGGTTTCTTATAATCTCAACCATACAGTGTGACTCCAAATTATAAGTTGTGATGAAACTTACTCCTTCTCTCCTCCTACCTTCTCTTTTCCACATTACTAAACATCCATTTCTTTTCTCCCTAATAATGGTTGACATACACCCTCCTGTCGTTTTTTACAATCTCATCTTAAATTTTGATTAAAAGTGTCTCTGGATACCCTCCTCTTAAACATTCCCATAATATATTCCATTTCCAACATAAAATCATTATCCCTGGTAACCATCCTGGCTGCCCCTACCATCTGTCCCTTAAGAATGGAATTTTTCTGATGGTACGGGTGCCAGCTTCCAAATTCTAAGTAGGAGTTTGAAAACGTTGTTTTCCTATAAATTATAGAATACAAACTTGTTCCATCACTGATTCTCAAGTCCACATCCAAATATGAAATACTAATTTTACTATATGTATGTGTGAACTTCAGGAAATCACCTGTCAAATGTATATATTCTAGAAAACTTCTCAGTTGGGTTTCTGTCCCTTTCCACAGTTAAAAGACAGCATCCAAAAACCTAGTATAGTACTCTATAAATTGCCAGTACTCACCTACAATCACAATTTCTTGCTCCCAGTATGACATGACATAATTTGCAAAAATGGGGGCACATGCGGCCCCCATTGCCAAACCCATTACCTGCCTGTAGTATTGGCCCTCAAAGTACACAAAGTTGTTCTTTAAAACTACTTCCATTAAGGTGATATATTTATTAATTTGATCATGATCATAAATTCCAGTTTTAAATAATTGAACTTCTAACCAGTTGAGACCTTGCTCATGGGGTATCACAGAGAACACGTTACATACATCAATTGTGACTAATATCACTTCTTCCCCTATTTGGATTTTGTTTAGGTTTTCTAAAAACTGCCATGAATCCTTGCATATGTAAGAAACTACTTTCAACCCTTTTTGCATCTGAACATCCAAATGCTTAATGATGAAACATGTTTTTGATCTCTTTCCATCTACTATGGGCCTATATTTCACATCTCTCAACCCCTTGTGAATCTTAGGTATTCCAAAAATAATGGCTACTATCTGGTAGTCATTCTTCATGCATTCATATTCCTTCTCATCTATTTGCCCCTGATACAACATGTCTTCAAGCAATAAATCCACTTTTTTATTAGTAATATGCATTTCATTAATTGAACTTTCTATATATGATCCGTCCATTAGCAATATAGTAATTCCATTGGAATAATCCCTCCTGTCCATAATTAATATACCATTCCCTTTGTCGGGCTTCATTATGCGTATGCCCCTGTCATTTATTAAATCATTCAATACAGTTTGCTCATCTTGACTCATATTCATATTAATAAATAGGGTCCTCTTCTAAATGCCTTTCTAATGTCCCTCTCACATTTTTCTCATACATTCCTATCCCATTATTAATGGGTCGGTTGAAAGTGGTGGCTTTTTTTAACTTAAAAAGATTATAATTAAAATTAAGCTCCCCATTTTTATCATTAAACAAAACCTGCAGGTTCAATTTGTGAGTAAACATTTTTAAATCAATTATTGCATTAGCTACATTATCCCTCCTACCTGGAAAAAACGCAAGCCCTTTGGCCAGCAAATTTGCATGCTTACATTCTATACTTTTACGTTGTCGCCTCACAGTAAGACGCTGTCTGGTTCGATTCTCAGCTAGAGCGTCTTCTGCATGGAGACATGTGTGAATGGGCATACCTTCGTTGACAGTTGTGCATCAGGGCTGGTAACTCGGCACGAAAAAACAACTACCAATCATTAGCGGACCGGAGTTCCGCTGTGGCGACCCCTAACCGGGAAAAGTCGAAAGACACAATAACAACAACAACATTCTATACTTTTACTAGAATAGTTATATACTTTGAAATTTGCTGCTGAATTTGTAATTATATAGATTCATAGGTAGGTACTAGGCTATCTGCCCGAGGGCATTTATAAGCCTAGCCAAAGTGTATCGGCTTTCGCCGCCCCACTGATTAATTAACTGATCCTCTTTTAAGCAGAGCCAATGAAGTGATCCCAGGGGTGTATTTTCTGTTACCCATCCACTCGTCAAGGTTTCTCTTGAAGAGTGTTAGTGAGGGACTCTGCCTGATGTAATTTGGAATTTTGTTCCAAAGCATGGAGTGTCTCTGTGACAGGAATCTATCCCTCCAGCATGTTCTATTTATTGTTGTGGCAAGGTTTAGTTCACTAGAGCGAGTGGCTTGCAGTGACTTGGATTTCTTTAGATTGAGCATGTCCATCAATTCTGAGTTGGACATGGCTTTGTAAGTCAGGCACAGATCACCTCTGAGTAAGCGATATGTCACGGAGTACAGCCAGAGTTTTTTCAGTTGGGCTGCATAGGACATATGTTTGAGACCAGTAATCCTCTTGGTGAGGTACTTTTGTGGTCTTTCCAGCTGTTGGAAGTGTCTTGTGAGGTACATCCCAAATGGGGCATTGTACTCTATGATGGTTCTAATGAGTGACGAGTAGAGGGGTACTATAACCTCTATTTCTAGATGCGAACCCTTTAGTAATTAGATGAGCCACATAGAAGGATTTCCTAACTACTTTGGCAATATGACTGTCTAGAGATTACTATCTACCTACGTCCCCAGATCTCTTATTGCCTCTTCTGTATTAAGGGGGCTGCCACCTATGTGGTAATTCGTGGGTGTTTTGTTTTTCCCAAACGGGATGACTATGCATTTTTTGGCATTTTGGCTTTTAGCTTGAGGCCATGACTTTGACACCAGGTGTCTGTCTCAGTAAGGCCCTTTTGTAGGATGTCCGTGTCAGCTGGAGAGTCAATTATGCCTTCCAGTTTGCAGTCATTGGCCATAGTCCTCCTGTGTTTGCCTGTACTTCTGAGAAATATATGCCAAACAGTAGGGGTCCCAGGACTGAGCCTTGCGGGACACCACTTGTGACTGGTTTAGAGTCGGACCTTTAGCCCGCTATTCTTACCGTGTGAGTTCTGTCTGTAAGCCAGTTGGCAACCAATCTCGTGACGTAGGAGTTTATGTTCAGGCTGATGAGTTTTTCTGTAATACCCGAATGGGGAATGGTGTCGAAAGCCTTGGCGAGGTCAAGGTAGGCTATCTGAACCACCTTTCCCTCTTCTATGGCCTTGGTGACTGTCTCGAAGAAGTCAACCAGGTTTAGTAGGCATGATCTGCCCTTAAAGCCGAGCTGGGTCGGGTCAAGTGTTTGGAGGTTTCCAATGTCTTTGTTAATGAGTTCCATGATGATGCGCTCCATAGCCTTACATACCAGGCTAGTCAGGCTTATGGGGCAATAGTTACCAGGGTCAGTTGTGGCCCCTCCTTTGTGGAGAGGAATAACCATTGCTGTGCTCCACTCTATGGGCACGTAGCCTGTGGAGAGAGGCTGAGGTTGAACAGCGTGTTTAGGTGGGGTGTTAGTTCGTTCTGTAGTTCATGCAAAACGCAGCCTGCGACACCATCTGGTCCCATTGATGCTATGTTTTTGGCTTTTGAAAGGGCTGTTTTCACCTGTGCGTCTATGATTTTTGGGACACTACACTTTTCCGGCATTGTTGTGGGCCCTTCTGAAGGTGGGGGAGGGGGGGTGAAGTTTGCACTGAATCTATCGGCCAGGATGTTGGCAATATCAGTAGGTTCAGTATATTTTGTGCTATTTTGCACTAGTTCAGTGCATATCTGTGAGTTGCCACTTAGATTCTTAACATAGCTAAAGAAGGCATTGTGGTTATCTTTTGAATCCTTGGCTATTTTTCTTTCTAAGTAAGCCTTGGATTATTTCAGGAGGAACCTCAGTTTCTTACTGATACTGACCAGGGATGTCTTTCCTTCTTGGGATTTGCTTTTTTTCTGAACTAGTTTCCTCCTTCTATTGTACAGCCTGTTTATTGCAGGGGTCCACCAAACTGGTTTCCTTCTCTTAGAGGAGTGAGTCTTGGTTTTGCTAGGGATGGCACGATCCATGCATCCTTGCAGGTGCTCAGAGTGCATTTGTAAAGGTTTCTGAATCTTGGGCAGCGTTATCCTTTAGCATGGGGGCTGTGAAACTTACCACCTCTGCCTTAAGTAAGGTGAAGTTTGCTTTGGAAAAGTTTTTTTACTGTGGTTTCCTTAGTTGGGGGTGGTGACGGGGTGTGGACATCCAGAGTGATTAGTTTATGGTTTGATCTAACCAGTGACGGGTTCACCTTTGGTGTGGAACTCCTGTCGCCCATGTTGGTGATGACCAGGTCCAATAGGTTTTCCCCTCTGGTAGGGGAGTTTACCAGCTGATCCAGGGCATTTGAGCTGATGAATTCCAGGAAGCGCTGGGCCTGGGAATTTGTACTTGAGTAGTTTTCCCAGTCAGTGGTAGGGTAATTGAAATCGCCCAATATCAGGGTGTTTGGTAGGACATTCATGTTTTCCAGTGTCTCCAGAAAGGTGGAGTGGTGGTCCTGGGTCATGGAGGGTGATCTGTAGCAGGCCACAATTTGCATTGCAGACTTGCCCGATGTTAGTTGCACATGGATGATCTCAGAGGTATCGTGCTGCGCCACTAACCTGGAGGTGTAGGTATCCTTGATGAATATGGATACACACTCTCCTTTTTTGTTTTGGTCCGTGCTCTGTGGCCGAAACGTGTGGTATGAGATGTAGCCCGGTAGTGCTAGGGTGATCTCTGGAGCCTTGAATCAGGTTTCAGTTACTGCACAGATGTCGACTTTCTCCATAATGAGGAGTGCTTCGAGCGAGTGCATTTTGAGATTTAAACTCCTGGCGTTGAGTAGCATAACCCTCAGTTTTTTGTTAATTGTGCTGTTAATGGAGGTGGTTTGACTTTTGAGCCTTGCCTAAAAAAGGCATTATGGGGGCAGCAAGAGCCTTGGCCAGTATTCGAAAGCCTAGGGGTGACAGGTGCAAGCCGTCTCTTGTGAACCAAAGCGCCTTGTCAAACATGTCATCCCAGGCTGACAATCACTGGATCCCCATACGGTTCATCAGACGTTTTAGTTGTTGTCCCTGTACCTGTTTCACCCAATATAGTGTCAAAACTTTTTAGTTGATCCACCAAAATACTATTTCATCATTCCCAACATCAAATACATCACTATTCAAGTACAAACTCACATCATGCAGATTTTCACTGTTGTCATAACCATCTTCTTTTTCAGTGGCAATTGCTACATTTTATGCAAAATTAAAGATGAGATTGTAAAAAAAAAAAAAAGACAGGAGGGTGTATATCAACCATTATTATGGGGAAAAGAAAACGGATGTTTAGTAATGTGGTAGGAGGAGAGAAAGAGTAAGTTTCATCACAACTTATAATTTGGATTCACAGTATATGGTTGAGATTATAAGAAACAACTGGGAAATTTTACAGTTTGATCAACTGGTGGGCCATAAGATTGACATAGCTCTCTAAAAAATATATTGGAAGGCTCCGTTAAGAGTGGATATGTAAATAGGAAATTAGTAAACTGTAAATGTGGTATGTGGCCATACTGTCCCTATAGTTTGGAGACAGGAGAAGTGTTTCATTTTATAAACGGAAAAAGAATACACTTTAAGGGACATTATAATTGTAATGGTAGTAATGTGGTCTACATGGCAAGTGTCAGGGATGCACTACATTTTAAAACTAGTAGACGCTTAAGGGATAGGATGTATGAGCATCTCACGGATACGAAAAAATGTAAAATGACTAATGCACTTAGCAGACACCAGAAGGAATTCCCTAGTCATAATTTTTAATTTTTTGTCTTACAATTAATAACAGATGTACAAGGGATAATGCTGGACATTTTCCTGGGGGGTTGGGCCTTTGGCCTAATGGTGAAGGTGTTTGCCTTACAACCACAAGGTGCAGGGTTTGAGGCTTACAAGGGATAATTGGTGAGGCTTAAAATGGCTCACAAGGGCAGTTAGCTTAGTACTAACCTATGAACCTATAAGATGGCAGTTGCAGTTGGATGATACACATTATCCAGGTATCAATGACAATGTAAGCATTTCTAGTGTGTTAAAAATAAGAAATATTATGGAGTAAGACTTATAATATAATATTAATAGTCAATGAATGTTTGGAAATAAATGGCAACTGCAATTTTATGTTAAATTCAATTTATTCATTGTTGTTGCAACTAATATTTGGGTTCTTGGAATTTTCTTAGAAGCCAATATGGGAGTTGGTTCTATCACTTTAAATAGTTAATTAATGGACAATGGAATGTAATTATGGGTGGGGTTAAGATGTATATATGTGGCTTGGTATGTTAGTTCAGTTTGTTCTGATGAAGTCCCATATTTTATGGGAAGAAAGAGCTTAATATTTTAAAGTTTTTATTGGCAACGTTTTTATTCTCATTAGTATCTATTTGTATTGTGAATAAACGGATTCTACTACTGCAGTTGTCCCAGTTTGTGCTTACAAGTTTGGACTTTTTGGGATTTTTGCTTGGTGTTCATCTGGGCACAACAGGATGGAGAATCCAGTTTTCAGCTCCAACAATGAAATAAGTTTATTGGAACGGATTAATCAGCAGCTAGCTGAACATACTACACAGATGAAGTCGATTATGGACAGACAGCAAGGTACCAACAACATTTTTGGCAGCTTAGGCTACCCTCTTACCCAGCCAACGCAGCCTCTAGAAGGAACTTCAGTGGGGCAGTCGGCCCCAGGTGATGAAGAGGCATATCCAATGGTCAACCAGTGCAGACCACAAGAGATGAACCGCAGTGGTGGTGAAGGGTTGAAAGCTTGGAAAAACAACAATTCTGACTTTTGTGGGGACAAGGTTATAAATACACAAGGTATGCAACAGTCTCAGTCTTTAACTGATAGACAAAGTATTTGAAAAAGATCTTTTAGCCTTCAAAAATCTGCAGTTGGAAAATTCCTATTTGGAAAGAAACATTGAATTAAAGCAAGTGGCCCGTGGTCTATGGATATGGAAGTATCCTAATGGTGCTGAAAACAACAGTGAACTGGTAAAAAGATTTACATGTTTTATTTGACCAAATGGGGGTAGAGCTTATGAAAATAATGGTCAAACACAACAGATTGGCAATGGAAGTGTTTATGAAGGAACTTGATAAGAAAAATAATTTCATTAAAAGTGACTTGTTGTTCGAGAATTATCATACCAATTATGATAATATCTTCAAAACTGTTGATAATATACGTAATAACATCTTTCTTTCTTAGGAAAATAAATAAAATAAAGAGATATGTTAATGAGTATTCTAAAAACAAAGTGTACCCACTGTCCCCGGGTAACCAAGGTAACCATGACAACAGAAGTGACGTGGAACCAGTGGAAGGAGCGGAAGTGATGCCAAATCAGATGTTATTTCAGGGCCAGCGTGGTTACGTGCATGAATACCCTTTGGAAAATGGTGTACAACGGTCAGAAAGACAACGGGGGAAGGAGCAGCAGATTCAACAAGAAGGGAACAATCAAAGAGACTATATGGTGAAGGGGGCAAGAACAAAAAACGGCAATTACCGCAATCAACGGCGGAGGACATAATGGACTTCGTAAATGACTTGTGCCAACAATTAAGTCAGGGGAAATGCATTGAAAGTAAAGATTCTTGTGATATTTTTGAATTAGAGGGTGGGGGAGTGCAAGAACTTTGTGAAGGATTTGATTCATCACAAGCATCAAAGCGAAAGTGAGCAGACTTTGCAATGGACTTTATAGTTGTTAGTAGTGAACAAAGTAGTCTTGTTGAATGTTCTAATGATGAATTAAAGTGTGAAATGTTTAAAAGGGTTAGTGGGGAAGCACAACATATTAGTGCGGATGGTGTAATATTGCAAATACAGATGGAACTTTTAAATGGAGATTTTTCCAGGGTAATGAATAACAGTTTTGACAGAAATGTTGATGAAATAACTGATATAGAGGGAACAAATAGTCAATATATCTCAAATGTGGCTATTATGCAAAACACTGTTTCAAATGAAGCAATTACCACTGAAATAGAAGATGGTTATGACAACAGTGAAAATCTGCATGATGTGAGTTTATACTTGAATAGTGATGTACTTAATGTTGGGAATGATGAAATAAGTATTTTGTTAGATCGACTAAAAAGTTTTGACACTTTATTGGGTGAAACAGATAGAGGGACAACAAGGTCTGATGAACCATATATAATTACAAATTCAGCAGTAGATTTCAAAGTATATAACTATTCTAGTAAAAGTATCGAATGTAAGCATGCAAATTTGTTGGCTAAAGGGCTTACATTTGTTCCAGGTAAGAGGGGTAATGTAGCTAATGCAATAATTGATTTAAAAATGCTTACCCATAAATTAAACCTGCAGGTTTTGTTTAATGATAAAAATTGAGGAGCTTAATTTTAATAATCTTTTTAAGTTAAAAAAGCCAAGCACTTTCAACCGACCCATTAATAATGTGATAGGAATGTATGAGGAAAAAAAATGTGAGAGGGACACTAGAAAGGCATTTAGAAGAGGACCCTGACTTATTAATATGAATATGAGTCAAGATGAGCAAACTGTGTTGAATGATTTAATAAATGACAGGGTCATACGCATAATGAAGCCCGACAAAGGGAATGGTATAGTAATTATGGACAGGGGGGATTATTCTAATGGAATTAACATATTGCTAATGGACGGGTCATATGTAGAAAGTTCAATTAATAAATACATATTACTAATAAAAAAGTGGATTTATTGCTTGAAGACATGTTGTATCAGGGGAAAATAGATGAGAAGGAATATGAACACATGAAGAATGACTACCCAATGGTATACAATATTTTTGGAATACCTAAGATACACAAGGGGTTGAGAGATGTGAAATGTAGGCCCACAGTAGATGGAAAGAGATCAAAAACATGTTTCATCATTAAGCATTTGGATGTTCAGATGCAAAAAGGGTTGAAAGTATTTTCTTACATATGCAAGGATTCATGGCAATTTTTAGAAAACCTAAACAAAATCCAAATAGGGGAAGAAGTGATATTAGTCACAATTGATGTATGTAACCTGTTTCTCTGTGATACCCAATGAGCAAGGTCTCAACTGGTTAGAGGTTCAATTATTTAAAACTGGAATCTTAATGGAAGCAGCTTTAAAAAAAAAACTGTGTACTTTGAGGGTCAATACTACAGACAGGTCACAGGTGTGGAAATGGGGGCCACATGTGCCCCCATTTTTGCAAATTATGTCATGTCATACTGGGAGCAAGAAATTGTGGTGGTAAGTGAGTACTGGCAATTTATAGAGTACTATACTAGGTTTTTGGAAATGTCTTTTAACTGTGGAAAGGGACAGAAGCCCAACTGAGAAGTTTTCTAGAATATATAAATTTGACATTGGATTTCCTGAAGTTCACACATACATATAGTAAAATTAGTATTTCATATTTTGATGTGGAGCTGAGAATCAGTGATGGAACAAGTCTGTATTCTATGATTTATAGGAAAACAACGTTTTCAAACTCCTACTTAGAATTTGGAAGCTGGCACCTGTACCATCAGAAAAAGTTCATTGTTAAGGGACAGATGGTAGGGGCAGCCAGGATGGTCACCAGAGACAGTGATTTTATGATGGAAATAGAATATATTATGGGAATGTTTGTTAAGAGAGGGTATCCAGAGACACTTTTAATCAAAATTAAAGATGAGATTGCAAAAAAACGACAGGAGGGTGTATATCAACCAGCGGTGGTGGTGCTGTGGTAGCATTGTCGCTTCACGGTAAGACGCTGTTCGGTTCGATTCTCAGCTAGAGCGTCTTGTGTAGAGACATGCGTGAATGGGTATACCTACGTTGAAGGTTGTGCATCACAGATGGCAACTCAGTACGTAAAAATCTACTGCCAATCCTTAGCGGACCGGAGTACCACTGTGGCGACCCCTAACCGGGAAAAGCCGAAAGACACAAACATTAGTGGGAAAAGAAATGGATGTTTAGTAATGTGGAAAAGAGAAGGTAGGAGGAGAGAAGGAGTAAGTTTCATCACAACTTATAATTTGGATTCACACTATATGGTTGAGATTATAAGAAACAACTGGGAAATTTTGCAGTTTGCCACCAGTTAATCAAAGAACCTAGAGTAGTGTTTAGGAAGGATAGCTCCCTAAAAAAATATATATATTGGAAGGCTCCCATAACAGTGGATATGTAACTAGGAAGTTAGGAAACTGTAAATGTGGTATGTGCCCATATTGTCCCTATATTTTGGAGACAGGAGAAGTGTTTCATTTTATAAATGGAAAAAGAATACACTTTAAGGGACATCATAATTGTAAGAGTACTAATGTGGTCTACATGGCCAAGTGTCAGGGATGCACTACATTTTATATAGGGAAAAGCAGTAGACACTTAAGGGATAGGATGTATGAGCATCTCACGGATATGAAAAAATATAAAATGACTAATGCACTTAGTAGACACCTGAAGGAATTCCCTAGTCATAATTTTAAGTTTTTTGTCTTACAATTAATAAAAGATACACAAGGGGAAAATGCTGGACATTTTCCTGGATTTATGTGAGTTAAGATGGCAGTTGCAGTTGGATGCTACACATTATCCAGGCATCAATGAAAATATAAGCATTTCTAGTCTGTTAAAAATAAGAAATATTATGGGGTAAGATCTATAATATAATATTAATATTCAATGAATGTTTGAAAATAAATGGTAACTGCAGTTTTATGTTAAATTCATTTTATTCATTGTTGCTCCAACTAATATTTGGGTTCTTGCAATTTGCTTAGGAAGCCAATATGGGAGTTGGTTCTATCACTTTAAATAGTTAATTAATGGACAATGGAAGGTAATTATGGGTGGGGTTAAGATGTATATATTTGGCTGGGTATGTTAGTTCAGTTTGTTCTGATGAAGTCCCATATTTTATGGGAAAAAAGTGCTTAACATTTTGAAGTTTTTATTCTCATTTGTATCCATTTGTATTGTGAATAAATGGATTCTACTACTGCAGTTGTTCCAGTTTGTGGTTACAAGTTTATTATTTTAAGTTACTAGAAGACTTTACTGGCAGAATACAGAACAGAGAATTCCCACAGATGTTCATAAAGCAGGTTCTAGAACAGAAATGACTTACTAAACTTGCTTCAGCATAGAAACCTTTTAGCTTACTCTTTTCCCCCACAGGTAATTATCTCAGTTTTTCTCATATACAGAGAAAGTTGGCGCAAAGATCAGTTAGAATTAAACAAGATTTTACATCTTACCATGAACTGCTTGTACCTGCCTTTCACACAGTTTCCCAACTGTCCCTTCTACAGCCTTCCTGCAACTACAGGCAAACAATCCTTTGCTGAGTGAGAAACTTTATTTTCCATGCATAATTACTGCATTTTCCTAATAGAATAAAATTACAGGTTTCATACATATTTTTCTACATTACACTAATGAACATATACAATTCTTCTGCCACCGTAAAGATTATCTTATAAATGTAACAACAAAAACAACCAAAACCAGCGAAAACCAGGCGTCTCTACAGTAATAATAAGTAAATCCAAGCAGTCCAATAAAACAAATGACTCTGTAGAGACCAGGCTCCAGTTTCCAACAACCAGTTTAATGTAGTCAGACTAACATAAGCGCTTTCACATTTAGCTTCCTCAGGTGAATAATCTACAATAAAATAAAACACCTGTTTTATACCATTTGAACGTACCACATGACCTATGCTATACTTTTTTAAAGAAACATGAACAATTCATCAATGAATGTCATTTATAAAATACATTTGCAATAAGCATATATATAAATATTTTCATAAATTCATATATCACTTAAAAATATCATATTCAAAATATGTATTCAAAACATAAACAATTTGACTCTGCAGAGTCATTTGTTTTATTGGACTGCTTGGATTTACTTATTATTACTGTACAGGCACCTGGTTTCTGCTGGTTTTGGTTGTTTTTGTTATAGCATTTTCTTTTTTTGCCAATGAAACCAGGATTATGGCTACCTGTGCTGAAGACATAGAATTGGAATATAATCCCGCTGTTAAGCATGTTTGTACAGATTTGACAGTGGATCACTTCATCTCCAGGGTATGTGAGAGTGTTAATCCTTTACTGAACAGTGTCCTGGAAGAGGAAAGGGTAGATTTACCAAACGTGGATTTTTTAGTTTTTAAGACTAATATGTTATTATTAGAGAAAGATCGGTTTAAGTTAAAAAGATCACAGTATGAAAAATGTCACCTCGGGTTATGCGTTCGGGAGAACATTATTCCCCGAGGTTTAAGAATCTTAAAAATGCCTGCCCAAATCAACTGTGATGCGGCAATGTTTACTGAGTGGCAGAAATTGAATTTAACTACCAGTGCAGGTTATTTGCAGCTGTTAATAGCATCGGCAGCAAGGGAGACTGATACACTGACTGCAACTATTAAGAATAAGTATAATAAATTACACGAGAAGTATGGGACAGATCTGATGTCGAAGCATTTGAATGACATTATTGAAAATGCTTCAGCGTATGCCAGGAAGTTAATTCAAATTAAATTAAAAAAACTTCAGAGAGACCATAATGACTTTCTGAGTGGTAATGTATTCACTTGGCCATGTGGTACATCTCAGTTTACGAACAACTTAGGTCCTACAGATATACAGGAAAGGGCGAAGCAACCAATGATGAGGCGAATGCCAAAGGATCATCTAACCAGGAGATGAATAGTACAGTTTTGTACCTACTATAAATGTAGATGTTTGAGTGTTCACACTGCTGCAGTCATTACACTTGGGTTATCCTGCCATCAGGTGGTCCCGCAGTTGGCCAGAGTTCCAAAGTCTTGGTCTGGCGTCGGTTGTTGTCACTTCTTCCCTGACGTCAGTGCGCCAGGGGTATATAAGATGCATCCGACGCCATTTTCTTCAGTTTTTCTTGCCCCAGATGTCTGGTGCCCCCAATAGGTAGGCAATACCTATTGCTAATAAAAAATATACATATAAAATAAAAACAATACCTTCAGTTACAAGCAAATACACCACAAAGGTTGTATAGGAAAGAAAGGTATAGATAAGTCCAGTTAGTTCAGAGGGGATGGAGGGAGGGTAACCTGGACTGCAGCAGTGTGAACACTCGAACATCTACATTTATGGTAGGTACAAAACTGTACTATGTTCATCGTGTTACACTGCTGCAGTCATTACACTTGGGTAGAATCCCAAAGCTAAGGTTGGGTGGCTGGTCTATAAAGAGTTAGGATTGGCTATGAGGCCCTGCAGAACTGCAGTGGCAAATCCTGCTCTGGATTTACAGTAAAGAGGCAGGTGGTAATGTTTGGTAAAGGTGTGCACTGAACTCCAAGTTGCAGCCTCCAAAATTTCCTTGGAAGGTACTCCTCTGAGAAAGGCTGCTGAAGTGGCTGTTGCCCTGGTGGAATGTGGCTTAATGGTATTTGGAACTGATTTTCCATGCTGTGTGTAGCAGTAACGAATACAGTGTCCTATCCATTTGGATATAGTCTGCTCTGAGATAGCCTTACCCTGTGATTCTGCAGCATATGCTACAAACAGTTGCTCAGTTTTCCTGAAAGCTTTTGTTTTGTCCAAGTAGAAGCGTAGCTGCCTGTGTATGTCCAAAGAATGCAGAAGTTTCTCCCCTTTATTCTGGGGGTTTGGATAAAAAGTTGGCAAATGGATGGCTTGGTTAAGAGCCACACTAGATATCACCTTTGGCATAAAGGTAGGGTTTGTCCTTAAAGAAACCCTGTCCTGATGAAAAACTATAAAAGGTACCACTGCCATTAATGCCTGTAGCTCTGAGACTCTTCTTGCTGAAGTTACTGCCAGGAGCAGAGCTGTTTTCCATGATAAAAATTTTAAATCGGCTGTATTGGCTGGCTCAAAAGGTGGTAGGGCCAGTTTTTCCAAAACGAAATTGAGGTCCCAAGTCAGTGTTGGTGCTCTCCGGGTCGGTCTTATGTTTTTAGCCCCTCTGAGGTACTGCTTTAGCGAGGGATGAGAGAATAAAAGAGGATCTGTGTTGTAATGTGCTGAAATGGCAGAGGCGTGGATCTTAATTGATGAGAAGGATAAGCCTCTGTCCAGCATCTCAGTTAAGTACTGTAAAATCTGAGGAATGTTTGAAACAAGAGGGTCAAGGCGCAGAATCTCTTCCATTTTTCTGAGTAAGCTTTCCTGGTGCTAGGCCTCATGGCCTCCAAAATGACATCCATAACAGCTTTAGAGAGAGGTGTTGCCTGTTTGGCTAATGTATCTGCCATGCAGCTAGGTTTAGGGTTTCCAGCTGACCGTGCAGGATCTGATTGTTTTGTTGAGTCAGAAGGTGTGGAATTTGAGGCAAAATCCATGATGGTCCTTGAGCCAAGTTCCTTAAGATAGGGTACCAGTGCTGGCGTGGCCAGTCTGGAGCAATCAGGGTCATCTGTGGTTTTTCTTGTCCGACTTTTAGGAGTACCTTTGAAAGGAGAGGCAGTGGCGGGAAGGCATAAACTTTTAGGTTTTTCCAGCTGAACAAGAGAGCGTCCACTTTCCATGCTTGTTTGTGATAAGTCCTTGTCCAGAATTTTTGTAGTTGGCAATTCAGTGGGGAGGCAAAAAGATCTATGTCTGGGCATCCCCATTTTTGCGTTACCATGCTGAAGATTTGTGGATTCAATTTCCATTTGTGAAGGTCCATGATATTTCTGCTTAGATCGTCTGCCAGAGTATTTTTCTTTCCTGGCAGGAATTGTGATTGCAGGTGAACTTGATACGTTAGAGCTGTGTTCCACAAGGTCATGGCTTGCCTGCATAGGGGATAAGAATGAGTGCCCCCTTGCTTGTTTATGTACCACATTACTGTGGTATTGCCTGTCTTTAGTAATAATTGTCCTGGATGCAGAAGGTCCTTGAAAGCTGTTAGGGCATTTTGAACAGCAAACATCTCTTTTTGATTGATGTGAAGATGCATCTGGTCTGTGGTATACTGGCCCTGAATGCATTTTCCTGCCATGTGTGCTCCCCAGGCGTAATCTGAAGCATCTGTTGTTAGAGTTTCCCTGGCTGTGGGTTGGGTAAAAGGCTGACCCTTGTTTAGGTGACATGCCCTTGCCCACCATCGAAACTCCTGATGTAGGCAGGGTATCATTGGTATTACTGCTTCTAAACTGTGAGTGTGTTGAGTCCAAACACTTTTTAGGTACCATTGTAATTTCCTCATATGCAGGTCTGGCATATGGTATTAGTAGAATGCAGGATGCCATGAATCCCAGGGCCTGCAGAATTTTTCTTGCAGGGAGATGGGACTTTTTTGTGAGTAATTGAAAATATTGAGTTAGTTGAACTTGTTTGTCTGGCGTGAGGTAAACCATCTGGGCCGTTGTATTTAAGCTGGCACCCAGGAATATAAACTGTTGCGAGGGCACTAGTTTTGACTTCTTTTCGTTTACTGTGTACCCTAGAGAAATTAGCAACCTTTTTACAAACGCCAGATGCTGTAGAAGAATGTCCTTTGTCTCTGCTTGAAGGAGGTAGTCGTCCAGGTATGTATATATTTGAATTCCTTTTTGTCTGCAAAATGCAGTTACTGGTGCCTGGCACTTTGTGAAGACCCTGGGCACAGTAGATAAGCCAAAGGGCAGTGCAGAGAATTGGTAGTGCATTGTACCAGCTTTGAATCTGAGGTATCTTCTGCAATTTTGTCTGATAGGGACATGCAGGTAATGCCTCTTTGAGGTCCAGAGTAACAAGTCAAGCCTTCTTGCCCAGCATGGGTAGAAGCTGCTGTAATGTCAACATTTTGAATTTTGGAATATCCAAGTAAGTATTCAGAATTGAAATGTCTAGTATGGGCCTCCAGGCCTTGTCCTTTCTGGGGACCAGGAAGAGTCTTGAGTAAAATCCTTGTCCTTGTTCCTGTTGTGGTACTTTTTGAATAGCTCTCATGTCCATGAGGGGTGAAATTTGTTTTTGTGCCTCTACCCATTGATTTTGTGGCAGGTCTGGCATTCTTTTTAGCCTTGGTAAAGTATGAAAGTGGAACCTGTAACTTTGAGACACAATATTCAGAACCCATTTGTCTTGGGTGATTGTTTGCCAGTTTTGAGAAAAAAAGTGCTAGTTTCCCCCCTAAGGGGGCTTCCAAAAGGGACGTGCTTGGCGTACGAAGGGGAAAGTCATTGTGACTGTTTCCTGTAAGGTTGAGACTTGTCCTCACCTCCTTTTGGGGTTGAGGTGCCCCCCACTGTCATTGTCTGTTTGAGCCTTGGGGTTGAGATCTGCCTCTTGGGCATCTGTATCTGCCTCTCTGTGACCTGTCTGACACTGGAAAGGACCAATTCTTTGTTGGCCAATTTCTGCTAAACCGAGGTGGTTGTACCTGTAAGAAATCCTTGACTGTTTGCATAGATTTAGCTTTATCCTCCATTTTCTTTAACATCTCTTCTGCCTTAACACCAAACAAGGTATCATGCTGTAAAGAAGCATCCAATAATTTTGCCTTAATATGATCAGGTAAACTCTGTTCTTTTAACCAAGCATGTCTTCGAATCACAGAACCTGTAACAGCGGCTCTACAAGAGGCCTCTAAAGAATCAAAACCACATTGCAGAGTATGTTTTCCCACCTGTTCAACTGCATGCAATAAATCCTGCATTTCTTTACAATCAGGAGCTTGTGAGCTTGCAAGCATTTTCTGTTTTAACTGAGCCATTAAATATTGTTGGTACTTAAGTATGTGAAACTGGCAATTTAAAGCTCTTACTGCTAAAGTTGCAGAAGTGTATACTTTCTTCCCCCATCTATCCAAAGCTCTGAAATCTCTGTCAGAGGGTACTGGATTTTTTGCAATGGAAGCCTTAACCCCTTTTGGACCCTTGGAAATAGTTTCTGGATCAGCAGAAGGGTTTTCGTAAAGAAACTTGTGAGAGTCAGGGACTTTATAGTACCTGTTTGGCTTGGCTGGAGCAGGGGGCAAAGAATCAGGAGATAAGCTGGATTCAGAGAACACATCATCCACAATGTCTAGCACAGGTAGAAAAGCCAGCGGCCTGTGCTGAGGCAATAAAAGGAAATCCCTGCGCCTTTACTTGGATTCTGAGTAATCCTGACTTTCCCAATGGAAATGCTCCCTTATGGTATGTAAAGTTTCCCTAAAAGAATAATCCTCAGGAGGAGAGGCTGAACGGATAGATTCTTCAGCATCAGAGTCCTCATAGGAGTCTAGACAGTATCCCTGGTCTGAATAGGAATCAGAGGAAATGGAAACCTGATCAGAGGAAACATAGTCTATATCCTGCCTAGGCCTTTTCTCAGGAGGGGGATGGGAACCCTTGATTAGAGTAATGAGGTCTTCGGCCATTTTAAGCATCTGTTTCTTAGGCATGGAGGACTGTCCAGGAGAATGCTGTACTTGTTTCTTTGTCTTTAATGGTACCTTTGTCTTGGCTGTTGTTTTAATGGTAAGTTGTGAAGGTCTGAAAACACCCTCAGAAGCCGATGCCTGATCAGCGGCTCCGGACCCATCTGCGGGATTAGTTTCCATAGGCCCAATACCTTGAGTTTCCAGAAACCTAGTTGTCTCCACGTGGGAGTCGGAAGCGGCCTCTGGCTCTGAGGTAGCGGGTGTCAGGGGCTGCGAAAGCACCTCACTGAGAACTGGCGAACCAGCGACTGGCCTAGAAGAGGTTTCGCCGTCGGTTTTGGACCTCGGATGCCTGTCTTTATCCTTGTCTTTGCGTTTTTTTTCGGTATTGAGGTCGTCGGTTGATCCGACGGCATGGTATAATTGAACCTTTGGCCAAAGTAGTGCAAAGCAAAATCAAAACCTCTTTTTATAGTGCGTTTGTTAAATCTAGCACAAAATCGACAACTAGTGGCGTCGTGATCAGGGCCTAGGCATGGAATACAGTAAGAGTGGAAGTCCTTATGAAGTAATTTGCTTCCCACAAGAAATACAATTATTAACTTTTTCTGACATTGGTCTGAGACAAGAAAAAAGTTTCCCCAACGGGGTACTTAGCTTTATTGAAGACTTCGGATCTGAAATTCGACTTTGAAAATCTCAGGAGTCGGCCGACCGGCACTTGCGAACTGCTTCTGCTTCGGGCACCGTGCGGCAAGAAAGACTGAAGAAAATGGTGTCGGATGCATCTTATATACCCCTGGCGCACTGACGTCAGGGAAGAAGCGACAGCAACTGACGCCGGACCAAGACTTTGGAACTCTGACCGACTGCGGAACCGCCTGACGGCAGGATAACCCAAGTGTGATGACTGCAGCAGTGTAACATGATGAACATCTACATCAAATAAGGGACAATGGGTGGGTCTATACTAATGTAACAGCGGAGATGACGGCAGAAATTACCGCACATGCAGGAGCTAGACAGAAGACATTTACTACCACCGCAGAGGTATACAGAACAGAGAATGGGGATGTAACAACTTCCAGTCCTCATACAAATTAAATCTCCGTCGAGGTTTCACCTTTTTCTCTGGTCTCCGAACCTCCCAGCCTGACTTTTCAGTTACCCACCAGGTAGAGATCCACGAGCCGAGGTGGGGGCATACAGCACAAAGGTCTGTAGAGAGGAAGGAGTACTAAGAGAGGGAGGGAAAATGAAGCACAAAGCAGGTGCGGTGTCCTTACACTATAAAGAAGGCATTATGAACACAAAGAATTAGTAGTTAACCTATCCTCGTATATGTTAACTGAAGATGAATCTAATGTTTTAAATAAGGAACTTTCTTTTATTCCAACTGCAGACTCGGATATTACAGAAACTGTTATTTATATTAAACAATTTACACGTAATTTAATGTTAAAAGTTACATTTGACAATGATGTGAATGCTTCCAACAATGTTAACACTTTTACAAAACCGAGTTTATATATTCCTAAGTTAAACTCTTTAGTACATGCATTTGAAAGAATGTGCATTGATGAAGCTTATAAGGTATACTATTCACAGAAGGGTAATAAGCGATTTAACAAGAAATATAATTTAACTAAGAGTGAATATCAAGCTTTGTGTAATTTACAGACTAAGCCTGATATTATGATAAGACCAGCTGACAAAGAAGGACAGACTGTTGTCATGGACAGGATTGCTTATGACAACATGATGGTTAACATGTTAAATGATAGCAGTTTCTGTAGTATTATTTCTTTTTCTGATGTTTTTAAAATGATAAAGAAAGTAGGGGAGGAACTTCATGAGCTAAAAAGGATGGGCTCAATAGGTGATGAATTATATAAATATTTCAGTATGCTGACTCTTGCTATACCAATTATTCAAGGACTACCCAAACTTCATAAAAGTATGGTGAAGCCACCAATGAGACCAATAGTGGCAAGTAGAAATTGGTGCACAGAGTCCATTTCTATATTTTTGGAAAAAAGTTTACGTTGTCTTATAGACAAATCTGAATACATTTTAAAAGACAGAACAGTTCGTGAGAGATTTATATGTAGAGACTAATGAAGGGCAAATTTCTAGTGAATATATGCTAGTTACCCTCGATCTGGTATCACTTTTTACAGTGATACCAAATGAAGCCGGCAAAGACAGCATCACCAGGCAGTTAGTAGATGACCTGAATTATGATGAAACCAAGGCAGAACTAATTAGGAATCTACTAACTATAGTACTAGAAAATAATGTCTTTTTATTCAGAAATGACATCTATTGGCAACGTAACGGGGTAGCAATGGGAACATCATGCGCCCATAGTTATGCTAATGCAGTATTGTCTGAAAGGGAATTGAAATATTTAGTACATGGTCCATATAATTACACAATATTGTATTTTTTCGCAGATTTGTGGATGACCTCTTTCTTATTTGGAGAGGGTCATTTGACTTACTAATGGAATTTCAACATTTTATCAATCATACTACATTTTAAGTTTACAACAAATTGGTCATACACAGAGGTTAATTTCCTAGATATCTTGATTTATAGCGATAATGATCATAAGTTGAGTATGAAGCTATATAGAAAAGAATGTCATGTAAATAGTTTACTTAGTCGAGAGAGCATGCATCCCGACTATATATTTAAAAGTGTAGTTGAAAATCAGGCATTTAGATTATCATGTTTAAATGTACAAGATGAAGAGTTTATAAGGCAAGTTAAGTGATCCTGAAAAATAATTTATTCAGAGAGGCTATGAGACACATTTTGTACGGAGGAATATTATGGATGCAGATAAATTAAGGGAAGATAGAGCTAAACCATATATTCCGCAACAGACAAACATTATAATGAGTCAGAAGGAGAGCAAGAAATACACACCCTATAAATTAAGGATGTGTTTTAGTTATTCCAGGAACATCAGGTCATATACTAATATATTCAAAAAATATTGGAACATCTTAATGACTGATGAACAAGTAAGTAGACACCTGGATATAAGACCACAGTTTACTTTTAAAAATAGGAAATCTTTAAAGAGAAGATTATGCACCACTAGAGATGATATTCGACTACAGAGTACAGGGGATGCAAAATCATGCAGGAATTGCCAATACTGCAAATATATTTCAGAAGAGACAGACTTTGTGCATCCTGATACAGGTGAAAGGTTTAAATTTAGGATCCATGCTACATGTGACACCCCCCATGTTGTTTATTTAGCTGTCAAATTTGCTGAAAATATTATGCGGGGAAAACAGACAATTTAAACTCAGAATTAGGGAACATTTATACCACATTAAGAAACAAAATGTGCATAATGCTTTAGCGCAACATGTTAAGGATACCAATATACACTATACTTTTAAGTTTATGATAGTAGGCAGATGTTTTGAAAACAGAAGGGGAGGTGATTTCAGAACAAGGACTGAAACACGAAGCAGAAAGGATCATAAGGCTTAGGGCAGACACTAGACATGGCCTAAATGATCATATTCCATTGAGACCCATCCTAAAGACTCGAACCCTACGCAGATGAGTTTTAAAGACTTTATTTTTTCATATTTTTTATGTTTTAAATACATATTTTGAGTGTATTTTTAAGTATTTATATGAATTTATGAAAATATTTATATATATATATATATATATATATATATATACTTATTGCAAATGTATTTTATAAATGACATTTATTGGTGAATTGTTCATGTTTCTTTAAATGGTATAGCACAGGTCATGTGGTACATTCAAATGGTATACAACAGGTGTTTTATTTTATTGTAGATTATTCACCTGAGGAAGCTAAATGTGAAAGTGCTTGTTAGTCTGACTACATTAAACTGGTTATTGGAAACTGGAGCCTGGTCTCTACAAAGTAATTTATCTTATAAATGTAGTTCTTCAGCACAGTTTCTTGCTGTATGATTCATATATCTGAAACATGGCTACCAAATAACAAGCTGACCTAATAAAGGAAAGAGAGTACAGGCATCCCATTTTATATCAGTTTCTCTCCCGCTGCATCACACGTACCATTACAAAATACAGTATTTTACAGGGATTCTGTCCTGGCTATTCTGCATTTCTCACTCATGAACACTAATGTGAAGGCAGGCATAACAACTTAAAAGTAATTGTTATTACTGTTTATCATGTAAATAGGAACATTACTTGTTTATTTATTGAAAATAAAATTCCAAATATTCAAATTTCAGAGGACACCAAGAGGGAAAAATTACAGGTTATAATTAAATAGAGATGCATTTAAATTGCACTGAAAATAAATCACCAATGAACAGCAAAACCACAAAGATAGGTTCCAAACAAAATGAAAAATATCTCAATACATTACAGTCTCCAAATTAAAAAAGAACTAGCGACTCCTTTCATTGCATATGATGAAAGGGCATGGATTCACAAACACTGCAAAGTGCAATGCAAAATGATGCTATAGCAGCCATGTGCAGGGTGTGGGTGATTTAAAGAATTTGTTTGCATGAAAGCACAATACTTGAAAATGATTAATGTACAGCACATGGAAACGACTGTATACATGACATGTAAAAGAAAAACCCCAGTATGTGGCACATGGAAATATCTGCATAACAACATGTAAATGAGCATGACAGAACATGCAAACACAGGAGACCAAAATGGTGAAGCAATTCACAGACATGTAAAACTTTAAGCTTGCATTGGGTCTGACTGCTGTAACTGAAGTACAGGACAGGAGACATACTTCTCATAACTGCAATAATAGCTTAACAGCATGTGCTGGATGTCACCATTGGAGCCACTGCTGGAAATGCTGCGTCTCATAGCTGCCAGCACCAACAGAGTGGTTACAGGCAGTGACTTGTACATCGTCACTTAACAGAGCAACAGATAACCCCTTCACAGTCAGCAATGATAGTAGGACAGTGTCACCTATGAATGCAATACAGAGTAAGCACCATTCCTGTGGACATAAAGGTACATGTAGCTTTGACTATCCTAGCCACAGGGAGCTTCAAGTGATCTGCAAGGGGCATGTAAGGCATACTGCAAGCCTCTGCCTCATAAAATGCTTAAAAAACAGTTCTTCAACATTTTATTAAAACATGTGGAGGAGACAAGAACATCAGAGGAAAGACTCAACACCATGCAAGTGCTCAATAGGATTGTTTGCTCCCAAGTCCCTAGGTGCTACACAGGTTATACCCCTGTTGCTATTAAGACTCCACACAGTGCAGAGGGGCAGAGATAAACAAATAGGAAGGGTTACAACCTCCTGAACTGTCAGATATTCTGTAATACCTTTCCTTCAGTGTCACTGCCCATACCTCATTTGTTGTCCAGCCCCCCTGTATCACCACTTGTCAACCTGCTATCTGTATGTGTCCATCCATTGCACCCCAAACTTTGTACATAATCAACTCCGTCTGTCTGCACTACTAACCACTTTTTTCTCTCTATTAAAACTAAATTATCTCCGATTACATTTCCCTTCTATTCTTTTCCTTTAACAATAAAATCAGAATATATTTCTTCTCCAAAAATAATTTCCCACCATCTGTTCCTTATTGCTCAGTTTTGTGCTTTCCATCTACCTGTTGTACTCCTTTTTCATACTCCATTTTCATACCTTCCCATTTATCTTATTTTATCCCCATTAACATAACAAACAGGTTGGCCACTTTGACATGTACACACAAGCTGCTGTTCCTACCTTGTGCTGTGCTACATTGCCCAACCTGTAGATGTGTGCTGTACTTTGTTGCTGATGGCTGCAGCATTGCAAAAAAAACTCTGCGTACTGCCTTAGTTACATAGTGATGGCTTTCTTATCATATAAGCATTAGGGCTCATCCACTCCAACATCCTGCCCCAATGCTGCAATACTTGATATTGCTGACTGTCTACTTTGTTAAACTACTTTATGTTCAGTGTGCTGTCACAGTTAGCTTATAACTACTGGGGGAAGTGAGCACCCTCAATTTTAGCACTATGCAGATGTACTGCACACCTCTCAGAATCATAACAAAGAAACCTCTTTAATAAGCATTACAGATGAGTATTACGGATTTAAAAAGGGGCAAATGCAGAAGGTGCAAGCTCTTGGATGTGTGCGTGTGTCTGTGTATGATCGACACCAAATATGAGCTGGTGATTATGTCCTGCATGCTCAGTGCTGTAATCATTTTTGTTGGGCAGCTGGGCGCAAGTGCAGTAGTGGTTGTCATTTAAACAGCCAAACTTGAGACTATGGCTGCTTAAAGATAATGTGCATATCAGTGAAACAGCAATCTGTGAAATTGTTTTACTTTTGTGTTACACCATAGAGCTTACCTTGTGCTTCCTCAATCTACAAACAAAACTGAGAGTTTTCATAATGTTTTTCATTAACAATGATAGTATTAGATGCCACTCAGTACACCAATGTGCTGTGACAACCACACTTTACAGGACAATGTTTATTGCCAACCCAATATTGTACAATAATGACTCATTACTAAGCAAAAACTAGCACTCTGAATGGACAGCCTAACCAGCATGCCCTGTTGTAAAGCAAGCATATACCAATAGAAAAAAAGTGCAGCTAATAAAATACCATTAGTAGCTAAACTTTTCTATTAACATACTGGAAAAAACACCAAAATGAGAAAAATCAGGTACATTCTGCAAAACTAAAACATAAACATATCTGATTTTCCCCTCATATTTTTGCCCTGTCCCTGTAAAAGTCTTTTTTTTAATTGTTAACAAAAATAAATAAACAGCAATGGAAATTCTGTTTTCTTTGTTGCTTCCCCTGCACTGATGTACTGTGCAAGCATGGGAACCTAAGTCCCATACAAATGTGCAATACATCAGAGCAGCAAAGACAAGGCAGAAAAGCAACTGCATTATTTAAGAAAAGTAAGTTCTTTCTTAAGTAATGTTATTGTATAAAAGCTATACTCCCACCCCTGTTTATGATATATCAGGATTTACCCAAGGTTGTTTTTTTTAATCACCCAGGCTTCACCCTTGTGATCAAACCACATAAACAGTGAGCAAATCCTGATATACCCACACACAGTCATGGATTATTGCTTTGTTATACAATGACTGCTATTACTGCTCAAGAACAAGTGCTCTGTTTTGATTGGACAACCCAACCAATGTATCCTTTCTAAATTGAGCATATACCAATAGAAAAAAGTCCGGTCACTGAAAGAGTGGCTAGACTGGCATAAGCTGAGAGAGAGACAGCAAAATATGAGAAAAATCACGTACATTCTGAAAACTACAGAATTATAAATGTACTTGATTTTCCTTGTACTGCTGCACTGTCCCACGCAAATAGGCTTACCACCTGTCCCTCTGTGTGCAGGATAGGCTTACCACCTCTGTCCCTCTGTGTGCAGGATAGGCTTACCACCTGTCCCTCTGTGTGCAGGATAGGCTTACCACCTGTCCCTCTGTGTACAGGACAGGGTTACCACCAGTCCCACTTTGCGAGGGACAGTCCCTCTTCGGGCAGTTGTGTCCTGCAAAAAAATTGAAAACATAGCAAATGTCCTGAGATTTTAGGACTAAATTATTTTCTATATTTTATGTAATAGTTGCATAAAAAAAAAGTTATGCACTCACCATAACGTTCCATGTTGGTAGTCTATCTCACCCTTCATTTTTACATATGGGTTTAGAGCTGATCCTCAGCTCCGACTCGGCCGATTTTCAAGCTCAAAGACTTCTGGTTGGCTCGTGGCTAAGCAGGTATCCCATGGTGCACCAGTGCAATCCCCAGATCTTGTTTGTTGCTTGCTAGAAACAGAAAAAAACCTAACCAACTACCAATACTAAAGGGCCACCAACCAAGAAATTTAAAGTATCACCTCCAGATCTTCCAGGATGAGGGCAGGTTGGTAAAAATGAAGGGTGAGATGGACTGCCAACATGGAACGTTACGGTGAGTACATAACTTCTTTATGTTAGGTAGTCCAATCTCACCTTCATTTTTACATATGGGACAGCGTCCCTAGCGCCTTATTCTTAGGTTCTTAGGTGACTCATTGGAAAATACTCCTGAGCACGGTGGAGCCAAAGGATGCTCTACCCCTAGAAGCCAAATCCAGCTTATAATGAGTAATAAAGGTGTGAGGGGTAGCCCATGTAGCTGCTGCACAGATATGATCAAGTGGTACCCTGGCTTGAAAGGCTGCAGAGATAGACAGAGACCTGGTAGAAGGAGCCTTGATCCTGTGGGGTAAAAGTCTGCCCAATGAACTGTAGATGAAGGCTATGCAACTAGAAATCCAGTTAAGACAATGTCACCTTAGAAATTAGTAAGCCCAATCTGGAGTCGGAAAAATAAATGAATAACTGGTCTGACTTCTGAAATTCTTTGGTCCGTTGCAAATAAAAACATAGCTGTCTATGAACATCCAGCTGGTGGAAACAATATTCAGCTGCATTACAATGATTGGGAAAGAAAACTGGAAGCTCAATGGACTGATTTAATGTGGCAGTAGAACAAACTTTGGGAACAAATGAAGGACTGGTATATAAACAAACCCTGTCTTTATGAAAGACTAAATAAGGTGGCTTAATAGACAGGGCTTGTAGCTCAGATACACGTCTGGCTGATGTAATAGCTACTAAAAACAGTCTTTCAAGACAAATATTTTAAAGAAGATGAATGATACGGTTCAAAGGGAGGGGATGTCAATTTGGACAACACAAAATTTAAGTCCCAAGAAGCCACAGGTTCTTGTAATGGTGGTCTCAGCGGCTCCTCTCAAGAAAGTCTTGCATAGCTTATGAGACATAAGGTTGACATTTGGAGACCCTAAATAAAAATGAGAGATTGCCGCCAATTGTACTTTGATGGTGACCGCGGCAGATCCCTGCTGAGAAAGCTCCGAAAAGAATTCCAGAATCACAGGAATGGTAGTGGTGTAAGGATCCACTTTCATTTTCATTGCCCAAACAGAAAACCTTTTCCATTTGCTGTCATACAGCCTTCTGGTTGAGGGTTTATACGAGGATAAGAGAATATGGGACACTGATGAAGAAACATCATGAAGCCTGACTAGAGATGGAACTGGAGCAGCCAAGCTGTCAATTTGAGGGTGTGGAGAGAGTGGTGGGTCAATAGATCTGGAACTGGGTCCAGAATCCAAGGATCGTCCAGGAGAAGAGCCTCGAGGAAGGGGAACCAGACCTAACGAGGCCAGTAAGGAGCAATGAGGATCAACTTGCTTCCCAGCCGATTGGCTTTCTGAATTACTTTGGGGATAAGATGAAAAGGAGGAAAGGCATATAGAAGTCCCATGGATCAGAGCGTCTCTGGGTGTTTCCCCCAGACAGGGAATTAGGGAAAAATAACTGTTGCACTTGGCATTGACAGGGCTGGCAAAAAGGTCGCAGCAAGGTTGTCACCATTTTCGGAAGATCTGTTCCACTATTTCCCGTTTCAGAGACCACTCGAGAGGCAGTAAGATTGCCCTGCTTAGCTTGCCGGCTATCACGTTGGTTGTCCCCGGAATGTGCATTGCCACCAGAAAGCTCTGGGAAGAAATCACCCATTCCCAAACTCGCATGGCCTCTCGACAAAGTGGGTAAGATCTGGTACTGCCCTGTTTGTTGATATACCTCACAACCGACATGATGTCCGACTGTATCGCAATCGTACCTGGAGGAAGAAGGTCCTTAAGTGCTTGCAACGCCAGAAGCACTGCCCACATCTCCAGAATGTTGATATGAAGATGAGCCTCGTGTTCTTGCCATGTGCTGTGGACAGTCCTGCCAAGATAATGCCCCCCCCCCCAACCTGGGAGGCATCCGTGGTCACAGTGGCAATGAGTTGGGCAGGCACAAAGGGAGCGCCCGTGAGCAAGTTGTTGGGGGCTATCCACCAATGAAGGTCCTTTTTGCATGATTCCATCAGCAGGATAGGGTGACTCAGTAGTAGATATTGGAATGACCACGGGGAGAACAGGAGCCATTGAAGGATTCTCATGTGCAACCTGGCTAAAGGAATTAACAGAATGGTTGAGGCCACTGTTCCAAGAAGTTGAAGAATACATTTTGCTTTGACCTTCAGAAGTGGAAGAAGACGCTGAACTTGTGAGATGAGGTTTTGTGCTCTTTCGGCGGGGAGACGAACGGTCATATCCACTGTGTCTACCTCTGCGCCTATAAAAATCACAGATTGCGAGGGCAGTAATGCAGATTTTTCCCAGTTTATGGAGATCTCTAGTTGAGCACAAAGCTGAATGGTGGCATCCCTGTTTTGAATGGGTAGATGCCTGTTGGGGGTGGTCAGGAGCCAGTCGTACAAATACGGAAACACCTGGAATCCCTGATGTCTCAGTTGAGCTGTCACTACTGCCATGCATTTGGTGAACACCCTGGAGGCTGTGTTGAGACCAAAGGGCAGAGCACGAAACTGATAATGGCTGGCTCCCAGCCAGAAGTGCAGATATCTCCTTGACGCCTTGTCCATTTTTATATGGTAGAAGGCATCTTGGAGATCCAGACAGCATATCCAATAGTCTTTCCCTAACAACAGGAGTATCGACTTCAGTGTGACCATCTGAAACTTGCCCTTCTTCACTGATTCTTTTAATCAGCTGAGGTCCAAAATTGGCCTCCAGTCTCCAGTTCATTTTGGGACTAAAAAGAACCTGGAGTAAGTTCCAAATCCTGTCTGGTCTGCTGGGATGGGTTGGATGACTCTTTTTGAGAGCAACTTGTTGATCTCCACAGTTGCCTGATCCCTGTGAACATCTGGGATCTTTTTGTGAACAAATGGTGGAAGGGAAAAGGGTATGATATAGCCTCTGGTAACAACTCTTTCTACCCACTTGTCTTGGGTTATATTTAGCCAGGCTTCTGAATACAAAGAGATACAACCCCCGACTGGCCCCAGAGAAACGCAGTCAGGCCCCACATCAGGAGCACTGATAAGGCCGCCCTCGAAAGGAATCACGGCCTTGCTGGTATTGCGGACCGCCCCTGCCTCTAGGGCGACATCTACCATTTCCTCCTCCTCTGCCTCTGAAGGAGGATTTGTATCTGGAAATACCCTCTGGGACTTTTTGAACCACATTTTACCTCCCCTTTGACCTTCGGGGTATGGTCAAGAGGGAACGGTTAAACGGACTCCCATGGCAGAGTCTTTCCTTCCTGCTCACACCGAGTGAGTGTTTCTTTCACCTTGGGACCAAGCAAGGAGGAACCATTAAATGAGGCATTGGTGAAGGTGGACTTAAAAGGCTCCGCAAAATTACACAAGCGCATCCAGGAGTGGTGCCTAAGGGCAACTCCTGAACCCGCTGTTCTACTCGCTCCATCAGCCGCATGGGAGATAAGCCGCATGGAGGAGTTAACTACTGAATTTAGGGTGGACAACTGAGCAGAGATGCTATCAGGGACTCCCTCAGGACAAGCACCCTGTATGGAATCTCCTAACTCCTTGTGGAGTTCCCTCTGCAATCTCGTGAAGTGGGTAAGATAGTTCAGAGATCGAAGTGTAAATGCCACTGAACTAAATACACACTTCCCAAATCTGTCCATCTGTCGAGACTCCTTGTTTGGAGGATGAAGAAAGGAAGAAGTCTCCGCCAATTCCTCCTTCGTGGCCGCCGCCACCACCATGGCATCTACGGGAACGCCCTTAGACAAGAATTCTTTTCCAGGAGGGGCAGACAGGAACTTATTTGGTCTTCTGGTAATTGGGTCCATGGCATCGGGAGTATCCCACACCTTCCGACTAACCAGATCCATTAGTTCGTCTAAAGGTGGAGGCATCCAAGAGGCAGAAGGTTGAGACCCAAAAGCCTTCAGGTACACCAACTCCTCATCAGAAGGGTTGACAGTGGGCCAGTCGCACCTCTGTTTAAGGATCTCCAGGATGTCCATAAAGGAGACATCATCAGAGGACGACTTGGGGGACCCCTCTGACTCCTCAAGGTCAGTGTCCGAAGTCAGAGACTCATCCTGGGAGTTAATATGCTTCCCCTTGCATACCCTCTTCTGAGGAGGCTCCTCGAAGGGACCTTCTGGAGAGGCCTCGGAAGAGTGGGGGCCACCAGCCAGTGGCTCCTGAGGTTGCGGGTCTCTGCTGTCTCTGGAGAGAGGAGGTACTGACACCGAAGTGGGAGCCATGGGGGGAAGAGTGCTTGTACCACTGGCAAGGGTTGTAGATTGAGACAGCACACCACTCCTCATCACCTCAAAAGCTGACCTCTCTGGGTTCGAAGACCATCCCCACTCTGAAGAGACAAAGGATGGCGCCGGAGCGCGAGCCATCGGCTCCGAGATAGATGCAAGGTCCGAGCTCACCCTGGTGGAAGCACAGAGAGGAAAACTCAGAACTGAAGATAGATACAAACCCTCTCCAATGGCGCAGACAGAAGAGCTTCGGTCCCTAGACACAACGGACAGAGCCGAGCATGTCGGAACCAAACTCAGCTCCAATGCAGCAGTAAGGGGAGCTGGAACCGAGGGCTCCTCCATTGGTAACAAGCACTCTGGCTCCGAAAAGCCAACATGGCTCCGAGGAGGAATCACAGATGAGGGCAAAACTGGTTCGAGTGGCTCCAGAGCCGACTGGTTCAGAGCCAACAAAATTTAGAGCAGACGACTTCAGGAGTCTCAGTACTACCCCTTCTCATCTTCTTCCGAAAGGGATCTGGAAGATAAAGTTGGGGATCTCGATCTAGCAGGCACTGAAGATCTGATCAGCAAAGAGACCAGTAGGGATTCTACAGACCGGCTCCGAGCAGTAGAGTCAACTATTTCCAAAGGTTCCACAGTCGGCACCAAAGCACCTGTGACCGACTCTGAAACCATGGTGCTCTCCTTCGGCTCCGAAGACTGTGGAGTCGAGGAGACAGATTTTATTAATTTGGAAGGTGGCTTTGAGACACCAGCCCGTGCCGGAGAAGGCATTTTTGAAGCTTTTGATTTGGAGTCAGATCTGGATTTTGAAGACTTAGAAGAAGAAGCCAACGAACCAGATAAAGCTTCTTTCGAAGGTTGGCTTCAGAAGACCCCTGAGTATCAGCTTATTCTTTCTCTCCTGCAGCACTCTAGAAGAGAAAGCATGACAGAACAAACATGATTCCTGCAAATGGATGGCTCCCAAGCAGTAGACACAGCTACTGTGGTCATCCATTAATGACATTTTCTGGGAGCATTTCATGCATTTTTTGAACCCAGAGGGTTTATGCTCCTTGCTATCCTTAGACACTGCAGATACACAAGCAAAACCAGAGGAGAAATAGAGAATAATGGACTAGGTCCTCTAACTAAAACAGGCCTAGCCCTACAGAAGAATTGCACAACGACTAGATCGTCTAAGTTAAACGGGCCTAGCCCGGTGAAAGAGAAAACTAGGTCTTTCAACTAAAAACAGACCAAGTTTTTTTTTTAACAGAAACATAGATTCAGTCACACAGGAAAATTTTCAATGAAAATTACAAATAATAGGGTTACAGGAGGGCTAGGTCCTCTAGGTTAAACAGGCCTAGCCGTGTGTAAAAGAACTGGGTCTTTTAACTCAAACAGACCAAGTATACAACACCACACACACACACACACACACACACACACACACACACGTTCAATAAAACAGGAAAAACTTGCAACCGCAATCCTAAATAAGACTTTAGCGGATCCTTGCCAAAGACCACATGTTAACAATCAAACAGTTAACAGTAAATAATCAACAGGAGCCCCTGTTGATTAAGAATGGCAAAACCGCCAAAACTAACAATCTAGGCAAAAAAAGCGCAACTGCGCCTAACTACTGGTACACAGGATACTACTACTAAGGTGAAACAAGACCACAGGACAATTAAGGTAAAGACCTATATATATATTACCACTAAATAACAGTAAATATGCAAAAAAACACTTATGAATGAAAAAACTGCAAAAGACTTAGCCAGAGCCAAGAAAAGCACATCCGAACTTGTCGACATGGCAAATGAGATCTGGGGATTGCACTGGTGCACCATGGGATACCTACTTAGCCACGAGCCAACCAAAGGTCTTTGAGCTTGAAAATCGGCCGAGTCAGAGCCGAGTATCGGCTCCAAACCCATATGTAAAAATGAAGGTGAGATTGGACTACCTAACATCAGATGCGAAGTTGTTAATCTTGCCGATTATTCTCACTGATGGGTTGGAGCCGATCCTCGGCTCCGTCACGGCCGATAGCAAGCTCAAGGTTTGCCAGTAGCTCAAGACCAGCCCCTTATCCCACCATGCACTGCTAAAATTACCTCAGATCTACTTTGCCGCAGCAAGAGAGATCTCGGTGATCCAGATAGCTCGGACCATTTTAGAAACAGAATTAACAGCAAGTTTTTAAAAAGTTTTCCTTTTTCATATATTTATGTAGTGTGTGTTAGTTCCATTATTTTTAGATAGTTTAGACAGTTTAGATAGTTTAAATTGTTTTAAATTATGGACTTGTTGGCTTTTTAGTTTGTGTGGGCCTTTAGCCCCTCTTCCTACTATTAATCCCTTTAGTGGTTAGTTTTTTTTCTGTGGGTCTCTTATTCCCATATTTGTATTATATTTTTATTTATATATATTTTACTGTTGTAGAATAGTGCCCAGGTTGGGCTTAGTTGTTGGTGAATCTATTTACTGTTTTTCTCTCAGTATGTCAGAGGATAGGGAGAAATCCCATCCCAAATTGGGTTTTAAAAAATGCCCAGATTGTGGGCAGAAAATGTCCATCACTGACAGACATATTCAATGTGTCTACTGCTTGGGGGCCAAGCACCGCCAAGACACCTGTAGCATTTGTCACTCCTTCTCCTCAAGAGTACTCTTGGAGAGAAGGAGGAAACTTATAGACAGAGGATTGCTACAGCAATCTTTTTCAGAGGTTTTGAATAGCCATGAAGGTGCTAGTACGTCTTTCAAATCTTCAAAATCCAAGTCTTCAGATAAGGTATACAGAAAGGCTAAAATTTCAGAAGGAGGGTCATCGGTTCCACAGTCAACGGAGCAGAGTCTACCTTTGATTCGGAGCCAGCTCTCAGTATTGGAGCCGGTCTCCAAAGTTCCTTCTTCACCTCTGCTTCAGTCAGCACCTTTGGTGCATTCAGCTAAGTCTTCAGTCAGCCTTTTGGATTTGGACATGGATCAGCTAGTGCAGAAGCTTTTACAGGCACCAGGACATGCCAAACTGTTGTCGGCCCCGACCAGCTTGTCGGTGCCGAAGACCATGGAACCGAACTTGTATACTTCTCCTCTGGGCCGTACTGGACTCTTGGAGCTGAGGGAAGTCAAACCAATGGTGGTCGGACCCTTGGAGCCGATATCCGCTCCGGGGTTATCAGCTCCAACTACTCGGATGTCCTCGGTGCCTACCGAGGGCTCTAGGAGCCGACATTCTCCAGTCGGGTCCGGGGAGGATAGTCGCACCGACTTGTCGGTGCCAACTCTCCCTCTCAGGGCTTTGGATCGGATGAGCTCGGCTCCTACCTCAGGCTTGGAGCCCAGGGATTCGGTGCGGGAGGATCGGACGGTACTCTCGGGTCCTTCCACGCCTCCTTGTCGGAGCCATGGTTCCTTCGATGGTATGAGGAGAGTTTTGTCTCCAAAGACAACATCAGCATTGGTTCAGCTTTCCCTCTCCCCTCAAGCTCCTGTGTCTACTTCTGCATCTACCGACCCGTCTAAGCGTAGAGACCCTGAGCCTCAAGTACCCCCACAGGGTGTCCCCTGCTCTTCTGAGACCTCCCCAGATCCCCCCACTGAGGAGGTGCCCAGAAAGAGACTGTGCAAGAGGAGGCACTTAGACTCCTCACAGGAGTCTTTGACATCTGACACGGACTTAGATGAGTCAGAAGGGTCCCCTCGGTCCCTCTCTGAGGATATCTCTTTTGCAGAGATACTAGAAATCCTTAGTCAGAGGGGCGACTGGCAGTCCAAGACCCCTACTGAGGATGAGTCTGTGCTCTTGAAGGCTTTTGGGTCTCAACCTTCCACTTCTTGGGTGTCTCCGCCTTACAACGAGCTTATGGATCTGATCTCTCGTAAGGCGTGGGAGTCACCGGAGGCCATGGAACCTGTCCCTCGCAGACCCAATAAATTCATATCTGCCCCAGTCGATAAACCTTTTTTAGAAAAAGGAGTGCCTGTGGATGCCATGGTGGTGGCTGCAGCCACCAAAAAGGAAGTATCTGAGACATCCTCTTCTATCCATCCCCCTAACAGAGATTCTAGGGTTATGGATAGATATGGGAAGCGCATGTTTAGTTCAGTGACTATTTCTCTGCGATCACTGAACTACTTGACCCATTTTACAAGACTACAGAGAGATCTCCTGAAAGAGCTAGGAGATGCTCTCCAGAGTACAGTAGCTGCAGGAGTGGCCGACAAAGTCAAAGCCCAGCTCGCTACCCTTAACTCAGTAGTGAACTCGTCCATGCGTCTCATATCCTATGCAGCTGATGGTTCAAGTACAGCCGCTAATTCGGGCATTGCTCTTCGCAGACAAGTCTGGATGCGTCTCTGCTCCTTTGCGGAACCCTTCAAGTCTTCTTTTATTAATACCCTATTTGATGGCTCATCACTGTTTGGGCCCAAAGTAAAGGGAACTTTAACCAGGTGTGAACAGGAAGGCAAGACTTTATCTGCCGTTGGGGTCCGCTTTTCTACTCCTACTCGGCCCTACCCCAAGGGCCCTAGGGGGGAAAGATGTGGTTCTGAAAAACTCAAGCAGCCTTTCATAACACATGTGGTGAAACCCCCTCTAGAGGCAGAGGAGGGGGTTATAATGGAAGATGCCACCCCCGTGGCAGAGGGGGTCCACAGCAACAGGGTGACAGGAGTCAGTTCTCCGGTCAGTCCTACCAGTGCTCCTGAAAGGGGGCCCGACTGTTTGGCTCTGGAGGTAGTCGGGGGTCGCTTGTCTTTGTACCCAAAAGCATGGATAAAGATAACATTGGATACTTGGGAACAAAGCATCATTTCCAGAGGATATTTCATACCATTCTTTACCCCTCCCATTCCTATCAAAAAAATCCCAGATGTTCCACCCAATCTCAGGGAACAAGCAATCGTAGAGGTCCACAGATTGCTAGAAAAGAGAGTCATCCAACCAGTCCCAGCAGACCAAGTCAGATTTGGAACTTACTCAAGATACTTTTTGGTACCAAAGAAAACAGGGGACTGGAGACCTATCTTGGACCTCAACAGACTCAACAAGTTTGCAAAGAAAGAGAAGTTCCGAATGGTCACGCTTCAGTCCATTCTTCCCTTTTTAGGGAAAGGCAATTGGATGTGCTCCATAGATCTCAAGGCCGTGTACTATCACACAAAGATGGACAGACGCTCCAGAGATTATCTGCGCTTCCGGCTGGGAGCCTATCATTACCAGTTTCGAGCCCTGCCCTTTGGTCTCACTTTAGCCCCCAGAGTGTTCACCAAATGCATGGCAGTGGTCACAGCTCACCTGAGGCGTCTAGGATTCCAGGTGTTTCCATACTTAGACGATTGGCTCCTCACCGCTACCACCAGGCATTAATTGACTCGGGCAACACAATACACTCTGACACTCTGCCATCAATTAGGCATTATGATCAACTTCGAAAAGTCTGCCTTATCACCATCTCAGCATACCGTTTTTATAGGAGCAGATACCTCAACCACCACTCTATGTCTCCCTATCGAAAGAGTCTTCCTTCTTCTCCAAAACGTCAGTTCACTGGTGTCAAAGAACAAAGCTACAGCAGCGGAGGTATTGAAAGTACTGGGTTTGACGGCAGCAGCAATCCTGGCTATACCACTCGCAAGGATGCATATGCGAATCCTTCAATGGCTTCTTTTCACTCAGTGGTCTTACCAGAAACTACCAATGCACCACATGATTCTTATCACAGATTCTTGCAGGAGACACCGTCAGTGGTGGTTGACATCTCTTCATGTTACAGTAGGGAGACCCTTTGTCCCCCCCCCCCCCAAGTAGCCACTGTGATCACGGACGCTTCCCTGATAGGGTGGGGGGGGCATTTTCAGGGAAAGACTGCCCAAGCCACATGGACAGATCAAGAATCACATCTGCACATCAATGTTCTAGAGCTGAGAGTGGTACTTCTGGCGTTGCAGTACTTTCAGGACTCTCTCCCTTTAGGGACTACTGCAATTCAGACCGACAACATGTCAGTAGTCTGGTACTTGAACAAGCAGGGCAGAACCAAGTCTTACCCCTTTTGTCGAGAAGCCCTCAGGGTTTGGCAATGGGCTTTGTCGTCCCAACGTTTTCTGTTAGTAACGCACATCCCGGGGAAATCCAATGTCATAGCGGACAAGCTAAGCAGGGCAATATTACTCCCTCACGAGTGGTCTCTCAATCAACAGGTTGCGGAGTTGATTTTCCGCAAATGGGGCCAGCCTTGCTGCGACCTTTTTGCCAGCCACATCAAATCAAAATACAGAAGCTACTTTGCCCTGATACCACCTCCAGGTCATCCCCCAAGAGATGCACTTTTACACGATTGGCCCCCAGGTCTCCTTTATGCATTTCCACCCTTCCCATTAATACCCAGATTTCTACAGAAAGCAAAATCGCTGGGAAGGAAGGTTATACTCATAGCCCCCTACTGGCCTCGACAGATTTGGTTTCCGTTTCTTCACCATCATCTGTTGGAGGATCCATGGATCCTGGACCCAGTTCCGGACCTTCTGACGCACCCGTCAGGGGACCTTCATCCTTCTCTATAGTCCCTGAAACTGACTGCTTGGCTAATCAACTTCCCCTAATTGCCAGGCTTCATTCAATTTCAGAAGATACAAGACAGATTCTCTTGTCCTCTCACAAGCCATCTACCAGGAAATTATATGGCAGCAAATGGAAAAGGTTCTCAATTTGGGCCAACGCGCAGAACATTGACCCTTTTCGAGCTCCGCTATCTTCGATCTTGGAATTTTTGACAAAAATATTTAAGGAAGGGGCAGCAGCTGCTACAGTTAGAGTTCAGTTATCTGCTATCTCAAATTTTCACCTTGGTCTTGATGGCTGAAATATTGAGCCATAAATTATCCAAAACCTTCCTTAAAGGCATTCTTCATATGAGACCTCAGATCAAAATTCCCTTTTCTCCCTGGAATTTAAACCTTATGCTGTCTCAACTTATTCTTCCTCCCTTTGAACCAGCTTTTTCTTGTGCTTTAAAATTCTTACCATGGAAAACAATTTTTCTTGTGGCCATTACGTCTGCCCGCAGAGTGTCAGAACTTCAAGCATTATCCATCAGATTAACCTACATGATCTTCCATGCTGACAGAGTATCTCTCAGAACGAACCCCTCTTTTTTACCTAAAGTCTCTTCTGAGTCAAACATCAATCAGGTCATTGAACTACCACTGTTCTTCCCCAACCACTCTAACAACTTAGAATATATGCTGCACAAACTTGATGTTCACAGATAGCTCAGATTTTATCTTGACAGAACTAAGGATATTAGGAAATCAGATCAACTTTTTGTAGCCTTCTCAGAAGCAAGAAAAGGCAATCCAGTGGCTAAAACAACCTTATCTAAATGGTCATCCGATTGTATATGCTTTATTTATGAAAATGAGAACATGCCTTTAACGCACAAACCAAAAGCTCATTCTACCAGAGCTGTCTCTACCTTTTCTGCTTTTCAAGCTAAATTGCCCCTTGACGATATTTGCGCTGCAGCCACTTGGTCTAACCCTCATACCTTTATCTCACATTACAAAGTAGATAAGGCTTCTAGGGACAGGTCTTCCTTTGGTTCTACAGTACTGAAGAACATACTCCCATGAGCCACCCAGGGTTGAGGGTGCTAGGGACGCTACCCATCAGTTAGAATAATCGGCGAGATTAACAACTTCACATATAGAAGTTATGTACTTACCATAACGTTCCATGTGAGTTGTATCTTTATTCTCACATCCCTCACTCCTTCCCCCTCCTGGCTGACTGTTGATTTAGAGGCTAGTGCCATCCTGGTTATTCAATATTTCTCTTTCCCTTTGGGTACTCTTCTTCGTAGATATATATAAGAGAGTATGTATAGGTTGCATATATGTATACATATATGTATAGACTATTATTCGCAGCAAACAAGATCTGAGGTAATTCTAGCAGTGCATGGTGGGATAAGGGGCTGGTCTTGAGCTTCTGGCAAACCTTGAGCTTGCTATCGGCCGTGTCGGAGCCGAGGATCGGCTCCAACCCATCAGTGAGAATAAAGGAACAGAATAAGGAACTAAAATGCTACAAAAATAAGCTTTTATTTAGACAAAAAGGTGAAGTTCTGTCCTTTGCGCTGACCGTGGATATATTTCACCCTGCAAAATCTGACGTTTGTACCAAAAATGTCCCATTTTGGGCATTTGAAAAGGTGGCAACCCTAGTGCAGGACAGTCCTTGTTTTAGGTAGTTGTATCCTGCAAAAAAAAAAAAAAACTGAAAAATGGCAAATGTCCAGACATTTTAAGACAAAAAATATTGCCTATATTTTTATTTAACAGTTGCATAAAACAAATATTTTGTATATGAAACATCTAATTGTTATGTGAAATTATAAGCAACTCCGATAACATAAGAGTGAGCTTTTACTTTGGAAAATAAATGAGGTTCAGTCTTTTGCACTGGCTGGGACTGTGGTATGGCTTGTCAAGCAAAATCTCATGTTTCTACAAAAAATGACATACGTTGGGCATTTCAAAAGGTGGCAACCCTACTCACAAAATATCATCAGCAGAAAAAACAAAATAGAAAAAGAAAAACAGCAACTGAGATTCTCTTTTCTTCTGCACTGTACATATGTACTGTACAAGCATGGGAAGTAAGTCCCATATTGATGCACAGTACATCAGTAAACAAAAACACAGCACTGTGATACAAAGGCATTCTTTAAGAAAGGCAAGCAATTTCTTTATTAAATAATGCCATTGTATAACAGCAATAATCCACTCGTGTGTGGGTACATCAGGATTTACCCACAGTTGGCTTTGCTCTCATGATCAAACCACAACCACCATTCATAAATCCTAATATATCCACATACTTGTAGATCTTTGCTTAAATATCTTGTTGGAGTTGGGGGTCGAAAGCTTGAATGACTGACGTCTGCATCACGTCACATTTTTAGGAAAATAGATACATACCTGCACTAACACTTGTAAAGCTTCTTTTTTACCCTCTTACAAAGTTAATTGAACAAGAGAGGTGCTGCATCAACATGCATTTTCTTCACCAGAAGTATTACACTCTTAATGCTTGACATTACTGATAGACTGAAATCCTCAGTTATTTACCAGAAAAACAAAAATTTCAAGTGGGACAGGACAAAGACAGGCAAAATCATGGATGTTAATAGAAATGAAAGTTATGTACTTACCATAAAGATGGATCCATATTTTCCTGTTTTCATTCGGTTCAACATGTGGGTTGTCTGATCTGGTCAGATCCGACATCAGCGCCTTATATCCAAGTATTGGATGAGATAGCTCGGACTCCTTCCCTACTCAATTCCCTCCTCCTAACTGATTTACCTCAGATCAAGTTTGCTGACTAATTCCATAATGTCTCTAATTAACACAGGGAATAACAAGGGAGTCGACAATACTGTCCACTATGGAATGAAAAGTGGAACAAGAAACAGATTGGGTCCTGTCAAGGTTTGACCGAGTCCCAGATTATGTAAAATTGTAATTTGGAAGGGGGTAGTAGAGAGAGAAAACAGGACAACAGATATGTACCATTATGGTAAGAACATAACTTTTGCATCCAATGTTGTCTATTTTCATCTGAGTCAACGTGTGGGACAGATTCTCAAGCTGCCTAAAAGGGTCTGGGTGGACTCATGGAAG